>NC_142928.1:188154074-188191574 GCF_046866305.1 Octopus bimaculoides | reverse complement strand
CCTTTATTTAGCGAAAAGGCTCGATAGAGTATCGTCTTTTCCCTTATTCCGTTTTTAACCTCTTGCGGGGGCGACAGCTTCACTTCAAACCCATCTCGGTTCATTTCTTCTTTGTGTCTTCCGAATTCCCTGATATCCACTTCTGTTTCCTTACACCTTGCTACATCAGCAAAATTCCGCTTCTCTTTCATCAGTTTCTAGTCTGTTGTCTTAACTGCCTCCAGCAACCTCTCCTCGGACGATGACATGTCTGAGTAACTATAACTGTCTTCAGACATTCTTCAACCAGCTGTCTCTTCTCTTACGAGAGAAGAAAGCTCAAACAAACTACACACGTAAACACCCAAACCACTGCAGAGCAGCACAAAATCTATTCAAAATCCCCATGTATTAACTTCACAGAGACGGGATACCGCTGAGCATTTCGCACGGCGTGTTAACGTTTCTGCTAGCTCACCGTCCTGAATAAATAAATATATACTTTTCTACTCTAGGCACAAGGCCTGAATTCTTTGGGGAGTGGGCCAAACGATTAGATCTCAATTTATCGACCCTGAAAGGATGAAAGGCAAAGTCGACCTCGGCGGAATTTGAACTAACGTAGAGACAGACGAAATACTGATTTCTTTATTAGGCATAAAGCCCTAAACATAGATGGAGACATCACAAGGACAGACAAGACCACAGTGGGGACAAAAAACATAAAACGAATGTAAATGAGATGAAAGTTATATAAAAATGAAAAAATTCCGCCGAGGTCGACCGTGCCTTTCATCCTTTCAGGGGTCGATAAATTAAGTACCAGTTGCGCATTGGGGTCGATCTAATCGACTGGCCCCCTTCCCCAAAATTCCGGATCTTGTGCCTAGAGTAGAAAAGAATATAATCTTTATTTTTGATCTTCTACTTGTTTCAGTCATTAAACTGCAGCCATGCTGGAGCACCACCTTGAAGAATTTTAAGTTGAATGAACCAACCCCAGTACTTTATTTTTTACGCTAGTTACTTATTCTATCGGTACCTTTGCCGAGCCGCTAATTTACGGGACGTAAACACACCAACACCGGTTGTCAAGCGGTGGTGGGGGACAAATGCAGACACAAAGGCACACACATAACACGACAGGTTTCTTTCAGTTTCTGCCTACCAAATCCACTCATAGGCATTGGTTGGCCCGAAGCAATAGTAGAAGACACTTGCCCAAGGTGCCACGCAGTGGGACTGAACCCGGAACCATGTAGTTGGGAAGCAAGCTTCTTTCCACACAGTCACGTCTAGTTGTTTGTCGCGTGGACTGTGCCTGTAATTCGAAGGTACAGCCTTCTCTCCCACTGTGTCTGCCTGACAGTTAACAAACAGTGGGGAGCAATACAAATTGCAGAATGTTTTGTCCTATTCGCCCTTCTCTTCTAGATGTAATCTAGTGACGGAAAGGTTCTACCTGGTTTATTTGGCATCAGCTGCTCTATATAACGTAGAAATCTTCGGTGATGACTCGTTGAATTTCTAGTTTCTACGGCTTACCTCATCGCAATCACCGTCTGAAAAGTTTTCACACAAACACGTTTGCTTCAGCTTCAGCCGTACTCGAATTATTGCCAAAATCTATAACACGTCACTTTATCGATTATTTTCATTTGGCGCTGCTCAGGAAACTTTTGACCACCGTTGAATCAAAATCATATAAAACTTAGTCAGAAACATGGCTGATTTTAAAATGCCTGTTGTGAAAGCTGTAGCCGTCTCCCTAATATTGATTATTTTTTTGTGTGTAAGAGTTGTAAAATGAATTGAATTTATCATAATATAGTACCGATATTTATATTATCTACTCTGTTGGGATGTTAGACTAAAATTAACTTAGAATTGGTGAAAGAGAAGTATTATTGTCTCCTCTACAATTTGGACTTGGGAATAGGAGGTAGCGAAGATGCCTTTCTTATATAAAATCGCTAATTCTTAATTATGTAGACAGTGTTTGATTGCATCGTAAAATAATTGGGATATTTTATTATCTCTGATATTTTTTGAAAATTCTAATATATAGAATACAATATTTCATTAAAAAATAATATCGTGTTGAACTTGCGATTGTGGTTTCGATTCTCAGCCCGATCGTTGCTTTGTGCTTTCTTGAGCAAAACACTTCATCTCACGTTACTTTGCAATCACTTCGACATCTGACGTATTGCACGCCGTGCACCTGTACAGGCAATTTCGATTTGACGGATATATATATATATATATATATATATATGCTGAGACCCCCTTCGGTCATGACTGACCATGAGATTGCACCTAGAAAGTTACCCTCCCAGGCACAAGTCCGGACAAGGTTGTTTATGGAAGACCAGCAGTCGCCCATGCATACCAGACTCCCCTCTCCATGCCACCGATGTTATCCAAGGGAAAGGCAAAGGGCCAATACAGCTTGGCACCTGTGACGTCGCAACTCATTTCTACAGCTGAGTGAACTGGAGCAGCGTGAAATAAAGTGTCTTGCTCAAGAACACAACTCGCAGCCTGGTCTGGGATTCGAACTCACAACCTAACGATCGTAAGCTCGACGCTCTAACCACTGAGCCATGCGATGGACTTCTTTCAGTTTCCGTCTACCAAATTCATTCACAAGGCTTTGGTCAGCCTGAGGCTATAGAAAAAACTTGCTTAACACATAAAACACGACGGGCCACAGTGAGCTGGCAGAATCATTAGAATGCCAGGCAAAACGCTGAACGGCATTTCGTCCGTCTGCACGCTCTGAGTTCAAATTCCGCTGAGACCGACTTTGCTTTTCATCCCTTCGGGGTCGATAAAATGAGTACCAGTTGAGCACTAGGGTTCATGAAATCAGCTTACACCCTCCTCTGAAATTGCTGGCCTTGTGCCCAAATTTGAAACCAATATTTACAAGTATCAAGGCAGTAATCTGGAAGAATCGTTACCGAGCCGGACAAAATGCTTAGCGACATTTCATTTGTCTTTACGTTCTTGTGTCAAAATTTACGAACAATATTATAAATGTTCCTAATTTGAGCACAAGTCCAGTCATTTTGAGGAGTGAGTGTTAATCGTCCTTAGTACTTGACTGATAATTTTCATTTATCGAAGGGAGAAAAAAAGCAAAGTTGACCTCACTTGAACTCAGAATCTTAGAAACCGGAGCAAACACTTTTTTCTAACGATTCTGTTAGCTCACCAATAAATCAATAGGAGACAATCTAGGGTGGTGCGTGCAGTATTTAGGATTGTTAGCGGTTAGAGGGAACTATTATTAAAAAGACTCTCTCTCTCTCTATATATATATATATATATATATATATATATATATATATATATATATATATATATATATATATATATATATATATATATATATATATATATATATATATATATATAACATTAAACAAGTTACTGTTAAGCAGTAATTCTATATATAACTATAAGTTTACTATTGTAGGAATGTAGTCACTAAATTCATTTCCAAGTTATCTAATAACTAGTGGGCGATCGAATTAGTTTTCTCTTTTGTATTGTCCCTTTTGTGTTAAACATTTATCTACGAATTTATGCCTATATATCTGGTCGTGTCTTTTTGCTTGTCTCTATCCCTATGTATTTATATCTAACTGCATCGGTCTGTCTATATATCTAATTTGTAATCTCCAGTGGCGTCATATTCTTTCTTATTCCACATTTTCTCTCTTTTTCTTATTATTTTTCATTGTATTTTTGTTTTTGAAATCTCTCATTTCTCTTTCCACCATTGCGCTCGTCTATGCTTTGATAATTTTCGGTTCTCATCTGCTTTTATTCAAATGATAAGAAGCAAACGATAAGTTTACTACCCAATCACGCCATATTTACCATCGGAGTACATTGATGAAAGCTAACCAAATTCTCAAGGTAAGCCGAATATATATATATACGTCTGTGTGTGTGAGTAATATACGTATATCTAGATATATGTACACATCTATCTAGACAATTTAGTTATATTGTGACAAGAATGAAAGGATAGTCTCCACTATAAGTTGCTTTTTCCTTTTTCGTTTTGTATTGTATGATTTTCCCCTTTTCAGACAAGTATTTCTCATTGTCAGAAAGACATAATAAACAATGATTGAAAGTTCGTCTACTGACACCAAAGATAGGAAATTCGATAAGAAAATTTTTATAAAATACATATAACTCTATAACAACCATTCTTTTCAACAATAACGAAACAATTTTAACAAGGAAAAAAATAAATGTCGACTCAGTGTAAAAAGTTTATTTAACTTGTAGGATCTCCATAAAGTGTTCAGTTTGTATAATGAAAGCAACAGTGACAACAAAGACACAAAGTATTTGCTACCAGCTTTAAAAATATCTGAATTTCTTTCTAAGTCAATTTAAAGATTTTTTCTATTTCTTCTGCATTTTAATCGCTACACAATATATCTCATTCTGTACTCTAGCGTATTTGATGGCATATACGACACACTTTTTATCGCAAAAGATGTCTCAAAAGATTACCCCGGGTCCTATGAGCGACGTTGGGCTTCTTATAAGCTAATGTTGTACCAGACACTCACTTTTGCTTGAATATGCACTGCTGAAATTAGGGTGCGTCTAATTTGCCTGTGCGTTTATTATTTTTTTTTATACCGTTAAATACGGTATATAACATCTTTACTTAGCGAGGATTTGAAAAACAATAATTCACTTGCTTTTACGATTTCACTGAACATTTTTCTTAGATTTACAAGAATAACGTTCGGCTGTTTATTTCAGGGACAGAACGAATTTCTAGATAATTTAAACACATTTTCCGACATATTTAGAAAATCTGACGGAAACATATAATCCCTGTACACGCAGTACATACATACAAAACAGAATTATTGATATGTCACTTATATTTATAGGAAAGTATGAAATACTTTGAAACTATTTATTTGTGTTGCTGACAGAAGGAAACAGTAATATTGTGTTTATTTTGACAAGAACAGTTCAGTTATTTTTAGAACTGGATACTTTTAGAAAAGTTGAAATACCTTTAGAACTAAATCTCAGAAGACGTAACAAAATATTAGATACTTCATCGTGGAATATTTATAGAATTTCACTTAACCATGTCCAGACAGACCAATCTAAATGTCTTAAGTAACATACAGATCCGATCAGAACTGTACGAGACATAATCTTGTTAGATCACTGTATTGAAACGTCCTTTTAGCTCTGAGTAAATCGTCCTCCGAAAGCCAAACCTTCAGCATGGGCAACTGAGCAAGCATTCATGAATATTAGACTCTCTCCGTTGTCTATAGCTGTTTGTTGTTGTTGGTACTCCGTCGCTTACGACGTCGAGGGTTCCAGTTGATCCGATCAACGGAACAGCCTGCTCGTGACATTAACATGCAAGTGGCTGAGCACTCCACAGACACGTGTACCCTTAACGTAGTTCTCGGGGATATTCAGCGTGACAGAGTGTGACAAGGCTGACCCTTTGAATTACAGGCACAACAGAAGCAGGAAGTAAGAGCGAGAGAAAGTTGTGGTGAAAGAGTACAGCAGGGTTCACCACCCTCCCCTGCCGGAGCCTCGTGGAGCTTTAGGTATTTTCGTTCAATAAACACTCACAATGCCCGGTCTGGGAATCGAAACCGTGATCCTATGACCGTGAGTCCACTGCCCTAACCACTGGACCATTGCGCTTCCACTGTCTATAGCTGGAACCTTACCACAAATCATCAATATTTAGCGGTTGGTGAAATGAAATGTAGTTGAATGGTGGACGGAATATGTTAGTGACAGGATGCGAAATTTGGATGGTAGTCTGGAATTTTATCAAACCTGACCAGCTCTCTCGATCATATTTGAACACTAACTGTTCAAATGTGAAAAGAAAAAAAAAACATTTTACTGTTTGAAATAAGTTATGGGCGCAGGAATGATTGCGTAGTCAAGAAATTTGTTCAGCAATTATGTAGTTTAGGGTTCAATTCTACCGCCCGGAATTTTGGGCAAATGCTTTCTATTTCTGTCATCGCCTCGGCCCGACTAAAGCCTTGCAAAGCATGTTTAGAAGGTGGAAACTGTGTGGAAGCTCTTCAAAAGAAGTGTTCTTGTTTTGAGATGGACTTAAACCGTCACTTCACATAACAGCACCACCTGACTCCTGGGTGCTTTTAGCGGACCCCTCCCCACTGTTGCAAGCATTAAAGTAAGTTCTTTAATCTGAGAACTTCCTTCTATCCTCTCACAAGTCCCAGAGGCCCCGAAGGTGGTGACAGGTACCGTCTTGCTTCCTCTAGCTAAGCGGTATTTCGTCTGCCGTTACGTTCTGAGTTCAAATTCCACCGAGGTCGACTTTGCCTTTCATTCTTTCGGGGTCGATGTAATCGACTTAATCCGTTTATCTGTCCTTGTTTGTCCTCTCTGTTTAGCTCCCTGTGGGCAATAAAGAAATATATATTCTTTTCTACTCTAGGCACAAGGCCCGAAATTTTTGGGGAGGCGGCCAGTTGATTAGATCGACTCCAGTACGCAACTGGTACTTAATATATCGACTCCGAAAGGATGAAAGTCAAAGTCGACCTCGGCGAACTTTAAAACTTAATGGCAGACGAAATACCGCTAAACATTTCACCCCGCGGGCTAACAATTCTGCCAGCTCGCTGCCAAATATTTATTTTTCTACTCTAGGCACAAGGCCCGAAACTTTTGTGAGGGGGGGGGGCTTGTTTGAAACGGTTCCCTGGTCCTTCTGTCAGATTAAAACGTATACCACAGTTGGGCCTTCTATATTTTTTATTATTGGTCCTGCTGTCATTGTGTGAAGTTAGGCCTTTGTTAGTATTTTTTCATTGATTTGGGTTGTTCTACTCTTTGTTTGGAGGATTTGGTTCAGCCTGGGGTCTTTGTTCAGTAACGTTATATTTTGGAATATAATGTAGGCCTCATTGTTTTTGAGATTGTAAGCAGAAATGTATGCTAGGATTTCGATTTATTTCTTTTTGTTTGTTTCAGTTAATGGATACAAAATATCTTGGTTCGTTGTATTCTCGTATCGATTAAGGTTGGTGGGTAATTCCTGTCAAGGAGTGTATCTCTCAGTTCTTGGAGTCTTATGTCACGGATGTTTGTAGCGGATAATATCGTGCAGATCCTTCTGGCTTGGTTGTAACGGACATTTCTTCTGGTGTGTCACGAATGACGTAAGTTGAATGGATGATGATTGTTTGAAATCCGTAGGTTTATTGTTAACCGTTTCTATTTGGTTGTTGATTCTCTTTATAAAGATGCCTGAAAATGGGAGTTGGTTATGGCTGTATTCTGTGGTGAATTGAATAACTTCATTAATTCCATTGAGGGTTGCTTCAAATTCTTTTAGTTTTTCTGCGCTTTCATTTCATAGAATGAAGCAATCTACGAGATGTTTTTTTTCCAGTTTTCTCGTATGTATATGAAAAAAGAGTTTCCCTATTTTCTTAGTAATTTTTGTATAATGTAAATCCCTAGATAGCCCATAACTAGATTCGCTAAGTGTGGGAGTGGGAAAAGCTGTGTTCATTCCCATTGCAATTTCAGTAATTATTTTCTATAATAAATTTTAATCCTATTAGAAAATTTTTTCATGCATTAGGGAAGTTCACCTGCATAATTATCCAACCAGAATTTAATGGCCTCAATTCCTAAGTCGTGAGGGATGTTTGACTCGGGATTCACTACGTTGAAAGATACTATCAAAGCATTTTTGTTGACTGTTTTCGGGAGATAGTTTAACATATCTAAGTTTGGGTGGGTATTTTGGGTTATTGGATGTGTACTGAATCACTGAGAAGGAATAAATTACTGGATCATTCAATGTATAGCTGTAGAATATTCTTGAAGATATAACTGAAAAGGTTCATAATTTTAGTACTTCGAGTTGCACTTTTCCGATCATTCAGCTGGTAATCCGAAGCTGTTCTCTCTTGAACTATCAGTTACATTACATGAAACTTATTAAAAAACACTAATTTCTTAATGTTCTTTCTGAAAAACAAACGAACAAAAAACAAACCAGTACCATATATAGAGTATACACACCTAGATGCATTCATATACGGACGTTCTTGTTGTCGTATGTCTATATCTGTCTACAGTCAAATAGTAACACTTTGCACAGCGCGTTTTTATATGAGAAATCCTATTAACTCTCCGAACACAGTAACTTTAATGTTGTTGCTTAATCCTGTATTACTTTGATGGAACGTATTTCAATATGACCAACTAATGTGCCCCTCCTTTCTCAGGAAATCAAAATGGATGAATCATAGACGTTCTAAAGATTCATCCATTTTAATGTCTTGCAGTATTTGTCCTCGTTCATCACGTCCTGAATTCAGAATCTCGCTGAGGTCAACTTTGTCCTTCAGCTTTCTTGGGCCGATAAAACAGAGTACCAGTTCAAGGCATTGGACTGAGTAAGAAGCTCGCGCTTTGTAATCACGGTTCCGGGTTCAGTTCCACTGCGCAGTACCTTAGGCAGGTGACTTCTACTATAGCTCTGGATCATTCAGTGCTTTGTGAGTGAATTTGGTTGACGGAAATTGTGTGGAAGCCCACCGTACACACACACACACACACACATATAAAACGACTGGTTTATACTTGGTAGCTTACTGGTAAAGCACGGTCACCTTTACAGTGTTCGTTCTGTATACGAAATTTGGGTAATCTTCAAGTTTAGGGGGGTAAAAAAAAAAAAAAATTCAAGGGAAGTAACTGAACGTCTTACCAGTATTCTCCGTACATCTGTTTATAAATAAATCACACACGTGATTTGATTGACGTTAGGGTTAGGGTGTGATTTATTTATAAACCGCTAGAAGAAAACGGATAATACTGGTAAGTCGTTCAGTTATTTCCCTTGAATATTTTTATTTACTTTTTTACCCCCCTGAACTTGAATATTACCCGAAATTTGATCAATAAGTATCCAGACTGTTGCAATAGTAACGAAGCTAAAGCACGCAGAGTGAAGCTGCTTGGCAAAGATTGACCTTAAACTCTGCTGTGCATGCGCGCTAAGTTTTAACGCACTAGTTCACTGCCGCAGTCAACAGTAGTGCTTGGAAGGAAAGTGTAGCGTGTGCTCGTTGCATTGATCAAGGCAGAGAAAGTTGTCAGGCGATACCTGCTCGGAGGCCTGCGTAAAGGTGCAGAAAGTATATGGAGAGGAGTGTATGAGCTGCACACAAGTATCCGAGTAGTTCAGACGTTTCTAAGATGACTGAAAAAATGTCGATATTGACGAAAGTTCTGGGAGACTCGCAACCAGCAGATCTGAGAAAAACCTCGCAGATGTGCGTGCAGCTGTGAGGGGAATCGTCGAATCACCATCCGTGAATTATTAGAGGATGCGCAGATTAGTTACGCTTCAGTTCATTCCATTATCACTGAAGATTTGGGTATAAGAGGCGTGTCTGCCAAGTTTGTGCCTAAGCTGCTTTCAGCTGACCAAAAAGACACTCGAGTTTCAATTGCACAAGAACTCCCTAATTGTGTCGAGAACGTTGAAAACTATTTGAAAATTTTGCGTAGGCCTCTGAGCAGGTATAATCAAGCTTTTGGCAAGATTTGATGTAGATTCTCTGCTCAACTTTCTCATATTCAATGCGCCGATCACAGGGTACACACTTTCCTTCCAAGCACTGCTGTAAATATCAGAAGTGAGCTAGAACGTTAAAACTTACTGCGCATACACAGCAGAGCTTAAGGTCAATCTGTGTCAAGCGGCTTTACTCTGGGTGCTTTAGCTTCGTTGCTATGGCAACAGTCCGGATACTTATTGATTAGACCACGTATGGTAAATGAAAGATGGAAGATAGGAGATATTTATTCATCACTTCAATTGTTTTGACGCATCTAGCATCGATCCCTCACGAGTGGGATACTTAACTGGTTCAGGAGCATCCGACGGTGCAGATGTCTCTTCGCGTGATAGACACATAGATATTTAACTCGTTAAATAACAGTTCCGCAATGTATCTGATTCTGTTCTTCAATGATGTATATCCTTATATGCGCATGCGTATGTATGTATGTGCGTCTCGTTCTTAGTAGCACTTTAACCGTCCCATCCCTCCGTTGCCGCTGCTTCTGCCCTTGACCCCAACTTTTGGTACCGTTCTTGTATCTGTGTTTGTGTTCGCCCACGCAGTTGCCATCGCGGTAGTTGTTGTTGCCGCTGTTGTTGCTGTCATTGTTGGTCGCGTTGTTGATAGTGTCTGTGAAGTTACTGTGTGTTTGTGTATGTATAGGGGTTCGCTTCCTTTGTTGTTTGTATCTGTGCCCTTTATACATTTTTTTTTATCTATCTCTGTTTCTTATATTTTTGACACACACAAATACAAGCATAGCTGTGTGGTTAAGAAGCTTGCTTTTCCACCGGTTTTGGATTCAGTCTCACTGCGTGGCACCTTGGGCAAGTGTCTTCTACTATAACCTTGGGCCGAACAATGCCTTGTGAATGAACTTAGAAGAAAACTATGTGGAAGCCTGTCGTATGTATATGTATGTATTTGTGTGTGTTTGCATTTGTGTGTTGATTTGTTTATGTCTCTGCAATCTAGCGGTTCAGCAAAGGAGATAGATACATATATAAATATACATGTATATGTATTTGTGTGTATCTGTATGTATGTATATGAATATTTGCGTGTGTACGTATACATGTATGTAAATGCATGTGTACATATATATATATATATATATATATATATATATATATATATATGTACATGTGTGTGTGTGTCTGTCTGTCTCTCTCTATGTATATATATATATATGTGCGTGTCTATGTATACGTATAAACAAAACAATAAACCAACGAATAGACGAATAAACGCGCGAATGACTAGAGAAAGGTATATAAAATGTCGTATGTAAGATTTATAACTCAATGAATATGAACGGCGGCCATGAATGTCTTTCTCCTTGGTGATACGGTAGTAACATTACAAGGAGTTACTTCCAAAATAACATCGATACTGTAGGACCATAGAACGGTGTATAAACAGAAGCGCTCTATGACTGTTAGAAAAACAAATATTCAGGGATAATAGAAAAAAAATGATATTTCTCCTTCCATTTGGAATGTTTAATCAATTGTGATGTGTTCATATTTGAATTAATTCTCTTCTCTTCTTTGTTGGATAATATTTTATATTCCACGAGATGAAAAATAAAATAAAACGAAGAAAAAAAACGAGAAATATTAACATTTTCCGTCCATTATGTATTTTTTTTCTTATTTTGTTTCCTCCTATTGAACCAAAATCAATCACCTGAAATCTCCCATCACTTTCTGTATTAACCCCTCGCTACCACTAATGAATTAAAAAGGATAAAGATGGTCGTTTGCAAATATCTCTCGCTATTGAAGGACTTACAAATGTTTAGAATTATTTTTTTTAACAAAAGAACTCTCCACCCGCCGGAGAGAGAAAAAGAAAACAAATCAACGAAAAATCAGAGAGAGAGAGAGAAAAAAAGCCAATGGATTATTTTTTTTCATCTCCCTTATACTGTATTGAATTCCAACTAAATTACTTTGGACAAAGGAAGACGGTAAACATCCATTTCATTGCAGACGTCACATCCAAACAAGCTTTTTTTTTTTTTTTTTTGTTCACCAAAATCGACTTCCATAATCTCTTGATTTTTCCTATGCTGTTGCGGTTTAATGTCGTCTTCCCATTTCCGGCAAACTTTTTCTAAATAGCACGTTGTAAAATATTCAAAGTCACGATATTCATGCAGTGTGTTTCTCTCTCTCTCTCTCTTCCTCCCTTTATCCACCCCCTCTCTCTCTCTTCCAGTTATTTTTTTCCTTACTGTCCCCTGTATTTATTTTATGTCACTGCATTTGTCTTTTCCCTGTCTTTGTCTACTTGTTTCTGTCCTCGCCTGCCACTCGTATATATATATTTACTTCGTTGTTCGCTTCATTGTTTCCATCTTTTACTTTAACCACCCCCACCATCACCACCACCGCTACTACCAGCCACTCTCCCTGACTATTCTTCAGTACACCATCTCTTCCCCCCCTCTCTCTCTCTCTCTCAATCCACATGACACTGTTCACTAGATATTTTCCAAAGCGTATTGCAATAATATTATGCGTTGATTTGATCAAGGAATATTTTTGCTTTCTTTTTTCTTTTTCACCTTTACTCAGCTATGCCTGTGTGGTTAGGTGGCTGGATGGTTATGGTTTGTGGCCGTGGAAGGAGACGCATATCAACCAATCTGTTTTCTAACATTACTGTAGTTAGGAAAGCCTGTTAAGGTGTAGCAAATAAATATGTGATTGTCAGCAGCTATAAAGCGTGGAATGTAATAGTTTAGAGCAACCATATTTAGTTTTTTAGTATCTTTTTTTTCTTTACTAAAATATTTCTGCGTTGTTCTCGAACCGGTTCCTAACGAAATCAATAATAATAATAATCATAATGATAATAATCCTTTCTACTATAAGCACAAGGCCTGAAATTTGTGGGGAGGGGGTAAGTCGATCACATCGACCTCAGTAATTGACTGGTACTTAATTTATCGACCCCGAAAGGATGAAAGGCAAAGTCAACCTCGACGGAATTTGAACTCAGAACGTAAAGACAGACGAAATGCCCCTAAGTATTTTGCTCGGTGTGCAAACTATTCTGCCAGCTCAATAATAATAATAATAATAATTATAATAATGATAATGATAATGATAATGATAATAATAATAATAATTGTTATTATTTTCTGTAATAGAAGTGGTAGTAGTACTAGCAGTGGTTCTTTCTACTATAGACAAGGGACTGAAATTTTTTAGGACGGGTCTACTCGATTAAATTTTTATTTTTATCGACCCCAGCACTCGACTGGTTATTTAATTGACCCAAAAGGATTATAATAATAACGCGAATGCAAAAGACGTCATGACAATGTTGCAAGAATTATCCACTGGGCGCACTGCGGAAACTACAACCTACAAAGAGCAAAGACGTGGTATGTATAAACTACAGGAGGAGTCACCGAAAATGAGCTGGCAGAAATGTTAGCACGCCAGGCGAAATATTTAGTGGTATTTCGTCTGTCTTTACGTTCTGAGTTCTAATTCCGCCGAGGTCGACTTTGCCTTTCATCCTTTCGGGGTCGATAAATTAAGTACCAGTTGCATACTGGGGTCGATCTAATTGACTGGCCCCCTCCTCCAAAATTTCGGGCCTTGTGCCTAGAGTAGAAAAGAACAATAATAGTGATAGGTTACAGCAAATACATCTTTTTATAGATCAAAGCATAATTTCATACTAGTTATATTATTTTCCCCGTTTCTTTTTGTACAAAAGAATTAATTTAATTTAATTATATATCTTTATTCTAATTTCTATCGTCGTTGGGTATAGGTTTCCAAAGGGCCAATCACTGGTTCACAGTATTTCTAACCCTAACAGTGAATAGGGAGTGGTTGTAAGTTGGTGCAGTAACTTTGATGGTCTTTCGCTGTGTTTACATCATTCATCGATATATACCAGTTAACAACATCGATATACACAGGCAAGCACGAATGCACGCGTACAGACAGAAGTGTGCATATATTATTAATATACCTGTGAGATGTACATCTTAGGAGAGCGTTCTGCCTAGTAAATACATTTACGACGAGCTCTTATTTTATATATGATGTGATATTGAGAGTTGAAAAATGTTCCATAAATTATTCAAGCAATCAAAACTCCCTTAAGGGGGGGGGGGTTAAAAGTTTAAAACAACAAAACAAATGAAGATAAGTTCATTAAGATTAGTCGATCGAACTTTTAAAACAACATTGACAAAGAATATTTGGGACTAATACAGTCTTGCACCTCTCTTTGAAAAATGCATTTAAAACAAATTTTTTTTTTCGGATTCCTACGTTTTAGATGTCGGAGATTACGAATATGAAAAAAAAAAAAAAAAAAAATTTCACCCCCTACCACCCCCAATTTAAATTTTTTATTTTGTTTACTTTAAAGAGATCGCAGCGAATTGAACATATGCAAATCGAAATTAAATACAGACAAAAACATTAAAGTGAAAAGAATTTACGTTTTACTTGTGTTTGCATAAAACAATCGTAAATAAGAATTTAATATAAATTGAATATACACCATTTTATGAGAAACAAACATTGATGTTTAATAATTAATGTTATAAAGTTTAATAAGGGGCTCAAATTTCACTCCCTCCCCCAATTTTAAATTTTGAACAGCTTTTTCATCCATTTATTTATTTGTCTAGTTATCGCTGTCCGTTTATTCATAAAATATATTTGTCAACTAAATGTGGCGGTCCTATAGAATACCGTATTACTGTTGTTTTTAGCTCCAGGAAGACATTCACATCTATCTATCGATCTTTTTATACGCTTATCTGTATGCTTATTGAATTTAAAATTTTGAAAAAGTTCAAAATTTTAAGGGAGAGGTGTGGTAGTGGTGGGGGGAGTTAATTTTTTTTTTTTTTGCATATTCGTAATCTCCGACATCTAAAACATAGGAATCCGAAAATTTTTTTTCGAAAAAATGAATTTTTCAAGGAGGGTTACGAAACAGCATTAGCCCCGAATATTTGTATATTAATCGAAGTGAACAATATTATATATCCATTAGGGCCGATCTTACCAATCGGTTTCGCACTGGGGTATCAATGAATTGTCATATAACAGCCCGATTATGTAATCCTGTGCTCTTCAGAGTTGGCAGTTATGGAAGAAAATATGGCGACTGCTCTCTATTGTTCGGGGTAAAAAAATAACCTGTTTGTGGTTACTGTGAAAAAGACGAAACGAACTGAGCAAGGATAAAGTCAAGAGTTATGTTCCTTGGTACTTAACAGCCTCTGAGATGTTATCTTGCGACTTCCCAGAGGCACAAGAGCCATCTGCTGCACATTGCCATTTTGGTGATATGTACGTAAAACGAGGTGATGTTGCTCATATCATTTTCCAGATTATATATATATAATATGCACTTTTACTTATTTCAGTCATTTGGCTGCGGCCATGCTAGAGCATCGCCTTTGGTCGAACAAATTAACTTCAAAACTTATTCTTTGTAAGCCTAGTACTTATTCTGTGTCTTTTGCCGAACCGCTATGTTATGGGAGCCCAACTTCATCCACCTTCTTCATGTCGCTGGAGTCATTGTCAGTTTATCAATTTTTTAGCCCAACTGCATCCACCTTCTTCACGTCGCTGGCCTCCTGCAACCTGGCCACCTCTGTGAGTCAAAATCCCAACCCATGGGTTCACGTCGCGACACTGATTCTGCAAAATTAGGCTGGGTGTGACTACATATTGTATCCAAACATTGTAAGTACAGTCGTATTATACTATTTCAGTTTTGTGCAGTGATCTGATCGGTGTTTTGTTCTTTTCCGGCATTTTCCCGTCATTCTTTGTCCTTCACATCTGCATCCGCGTGGTTTCTCCAATCGCTTCTCAAAGACTGTTTAAACATTTGGCATGCTTTTTTTCATTACCAATTTTTAATAACATTTTTTTTTTTTTTAGGAATTCCTCATCTTTAAAATGTGGCCAGAGTCGACCCGAATGAAATCGGGTTATAATACCGAAACAAGTAAAACAATAAAAAAAAACTATGCTATTTTAATTCCGAGCAAGGCCGGGTTTCTCTTCTAGTGATAAATAATTAACATCCTTATCTCCATTTTCTTTTCTTTTAACTGGATATAAACTATATGCTTAATATATACTTATTGTTCTTTGGGAATTTCATTCCCCAACAATACTAGGTATTAAACCAATATTTCCTTGGATGCAACCATCTCTTCACGAGGTTAACATATCTTCTAATTAAATATATATATATATATATATATATATATATATATCGTGCTGCTGGTCGAGGTGAGAGGGATAACTCCCTTGGCAAACAGGACACAGTCGTGTGTCGATAAGCCAGCTGGAGGAGATGTCCTCCTGGGGCTAAAAGCAACAGTAACATCCACCCCTAGGGGTCAGCCACACTTAAGTGGCAATATACTACACTTTATCGTGCAGTTACTGTTAATACTTCATTTAGAGAATTAACATTGCTTGTTTTCACCTTTTCAATATCAGTGAAGAATGTCACTGGAAAAGAAGATATAAGGTTTGCCAGATTTTTCTCTCTCACCAAGGTCATCAGCTGTCGAACGCCGACGAAGGGAAATAACCCTGAAATCCGGATACGTTCGTGCTGCTGGTCGAGGTGAGAGGGATAACTCCCTTGGCAAACAGGACACAGTCGTGTGTCGATAAGCCAGCTGGAGGAGATGTCCTCCTGGGGCTAAAAGCAACAGTAACATCCACCCCTAGGGGTCAGCCACACTTAAGTGGCAATATACTACACTTTATCGTGCAGTTACTGTTAATACTTCATTTAGAGAATTAACATTGCTTGTTTTCACCTTTTCAATATCAGTGAAGAATGTCACTGGAAAAGAAGATATAAGGTTTGCCAGGTTTTTCTCTCTCACCAAGGTCATCAGCTGTCGAACGCCGACGAAGGGAAATAACCCTGAAATCCGGATACGTTCGTGCTGCTGGTCGAGGTGAGAGGGATAACTCCCTTGGCAAACAGGACACAGTCGTGTGTCGATAAGCCAGCTGGAGGAGATGTCCTCCTGGGGCTAAAAGCAACAGTAACATCCACCCCTAGGGGTCAGCCACACTTAAGTGGCAATATACTACACTATATATATATGATTATCCCATTTTTTTTCTCAGTTTGTCTTTCTTTCTTTGTCTTATATATATTACATACTCAAATCACTTTTGTATGGTGGTTATTGTAGTAGGTTATGCACTGTAAAACCGTGCTAACTGTACAAGTCTGACTTAAATATTACACAAAACAATATACATCGTAAATAGAATATTTACTTTAAGTTTGCCTCTCATGCCAATCCAGTTACACCTTTGATGTAAAAAAAAGACTTTCGGCTTTTAACCAACCCGAGTTTTTTAGCTCCATATATTATAACCTAATATTTAACCAACCAGAGTTTTTTAGCTCCATATATTATAACCTAATATTTATAACTGGATTAACCCTATGTATTATAAATTTATATACAACTAGATTAACCCTGCATATTATAAGCTATTATTTACGACTAGATTAATATTCGAAACGCATCGTTTCTACAAAACTCATTTACATATTCTCGATGCTTCCATTGTTACATTCTACAGGTAAACATACAAACCTTAGAATGTTTCTATATATAACACAGATTGGAAATTGCAAATGATATGAATAATGTATAAATAATCTGAATTTCTCGTATTCCATGCTTTGTAGAAATTTATAAATAAGAAATGGGTGTTATATTATGCATAAATTAAGATAAAGGCAACAAATACACTTAATTCTCTTGTATATAAGTTCCATTCTATTCTTTGAAATAAACTGTTCTATAATTTCGTTATGTAATGAGTTTCCTAGCCTCATTTGCATCAGCGAACTTTTCTCAATTGAAAGTAAATCGAAGCCAAATTGTCTTTCCTAGCCTTGTGATCCATAAAGATATGTATTTAATTGACTCGGGGTGAGATTTAATTGCTAGACGAGTTAGAATTAACTCGCCCTGCTGAAATACATTTATGAAATATGAAACATTTTTCGTCTATCAACTCAATTACTTGAAGCACACTGTTTTTGATTGTTTTATGTGTGAATACTCCAGGGTATAGATAGTTGTATTCAAACAGAGGCCCATAGAAATCCTTTAAGAACGGTTAGTAGGTAACCAGAGATTATAATTTTGTAGCCTTCATATTTCTCATGTCAAGAAAGTTGAAAATCAAAGCTTTGAAAGCAAATAGTTTCTGCATTCATTCAGTAGGCATAGATTCTCTTGCTAATTCTTTGTACGTACGTATGTATGTATGTATGTATGTATTGTGTGTGGGTTTGGGCGCGCGTATATGTGTGTTTATGTATGTAAGCCACAGAACCGCCCAAAACTAGACACCAGTATCTAAGCGATATCCAAGACTAATGAGATTATCTACGAAGAAAAACCACTATCAATATCCTTAATCTCCACAAACACTTTCCACTTAACTAGAATGAAAGACAATTCAGAATAACGAGACACAGACTTGAACAATTCACAAACAAACTTAACATGTAATGTGTGTAGTGTAGTGTGTGTAATGTAGTGTGTGTAATGCAGTGTGTATAATGTAATGTAGTGTGTGTAATGTAGTGTGTGCATGCGCATATATCTATCTATCTATCTACACACACACACACACACACACACACACACACACACACACACACACACACACACACACACACACACACACACACACACACACACACACACACACACACACACACACACATGC
Source organism: Octopus bimaculoides (assembly GCF_046866305.1). NCBI lineage: Eukaryota > Metazoa > Mollusca > Cephalopoda > Octopoda > Octopodidae > Octopus > Octopus bimaculoides. The sequence continues at coordinate 188,173,150 of NC_142928.1, read as the reverse complement.
ATACGTTTCTCGATTCGTTTTGCAACAAGATTCCTGATGTGTTGAAACAGTTATCGTTGTATTTCGGGATCCCTTTATTCTTTTGTTTCAATCATTTGATTGCGACCATGCTGGGGCACCGCCTTTAGTCGAGTAAATTGACCCCAGGACTTATTCTTTGTAATCCTAGTACTAATTCTCTCGGTCTCTTTTTGCTGAACCGCTAAGTCACGGGGACGTAAACACACCAGCATCTGTTGTCAAGCGATGGTGGTAGTGGGGATAAACAAACACACACACGCGCGCGCGCTCGCATATATATATATATATATATATATATATATATAATAATATTAGGGACAAAATCCAAAATTACAGGTAAAAACTCAATTAAAATCAATTTATAAAAAATCAAAATTAAATTGAGCTTTATTTTTCTATATGTGATAGTGGATTTTCATCGATGAGTTCTTGAAACTTGGTTATTTTCCCTAAAACTATATATTATATATATATATATATATATATATATATATTTATATATACGACGGGCTTCTTTCAGTTTCCGTCTACCAAATCCACTCACAAGGCTTTGGTCGGTCCGAGGCTATAGAAAACTCTTGCCCAAGGTGCCACGCAGTGGGAGTGAATCCGCAGCCAGATGGTTGCTAAGCAAGCTACTTACCACACAGCCATTCCTACGCCTGGTCATTTATTTCTTTTTTGCCAAATAAACACACGCACTAGAAATAAGAGTCAAAACAACTCTTAGCCATTTGAGAGCACTTTTCTAACGACTGACAAGGGAGACAGGCTTCCTTCTTTCGACAAGCAAGACGGAGTCATATCAGCGCTGATTTCAGATTTACATACACTTTTACAAGAAAGCTGGATAGCAACTTCGAAATGTATGTCTGTTAGGCTTCGTCGGATGGGAAGTTTTCGGATTAAAGTGAAATTGGTTTTATAATATAATATAAAAATAAACATAAATAAACATACGTACTCTTTTACTCTTTTACTTGTTTCAGTCATTTGACTGTGGCCATGCTGGAGCACCGCCTTTAGTCGAGCAAATCGACCCCAGGATTTATTCTTTGTAAGCCCAGTACTTATTCTACCGGTCTCTTTTGCTGAACCGCTAAGTTACGGGGACGTAAACACACCAGCAACGGTTGTCAAGCGATGTTGGGGGGACAAACACAGACGCACAAACACACACATATATATACACATATACATATATACGACGGGCTTCTTTCAGTTTCCGTCTACCAAATCCACTCACGTACGTACATATATACACACATATATAGATAGTCATGCATATACCATACATGTACCATATATATATATATACACACACATATATACTTATGTGTGTGTATGTATGTGGGTATTAAAGTTCAGCCTAACCTGAAAGCTGTAGTCTAGCTTTAAAAGCTTCTACTTTCATTCAGTCAGTGAATAAAGTATTGTGCCTTCATTGCCGTGGTGTAATGTCTTATTGAGAGAGATTTATTACTCCTTGTACGAATAATAACACATTCTGTGTCATCTAATTGTCCGTTACTCATCCTTCACCTCTAGATTGTTTATAGACTGTCCCATTTCACTATTCCTTGCTACATAACAATTTGTAAAAGCAAGGCGCCTTGTTCTTCACACATAAAACACCCTCAAAGCAATTGTGTTTCTTTTTCTTTAGTATTCTCACCGAAAGAATTTTATAATCTGATCAATAAAATTCTATTATTGGTTAGCAATTTATAAAATGGTTTTAATTATTTACCGCATTTATCAGTTCACTACTCACTTGCAATGCTTTGTAGATCAATAACTATAGTTATACCTAAAATCTGAAATTTGTCAGAAACGTTTTATTCGTCGCCATTTCTATCTGGTGTATTGTATTATTTTTCTTAGCATGGTTGCCGTGCAAATTTATACACGACTACTTCACTTCCCCTTTCTACAAACAATAGTTCCCATCTCGCATCAAGTCTCTTACTTTCACAAATTGCTTTTGCCTTTAGGCCAAGCTCCACATGATGTCTTCTTGCACACATTGTTCTACAGAGCTGTACAGGCGCCAGACTTTCGTATTTTGTTCATATAACAAAATTATTACAGTTTGCAGTTCGGATTAATTTCCTTATCCTCGCTATTTCTAATTTTGTATAAGCTGCAGGTGCCAATGAACGTTGTCATAACAATGCCCTCCTCTTCTTCTTCTTCTTTATTATTATTATTATTATCATTATTATAAAACAATATTTTTGAAAACATGAATTAGAATAGAACTATTGATATTTTCCTTTTTAATTTGTTATAGAAATTTAACATGATTAGAACATAAAAATTATAAAGTGAAGAATATAGCATAAAAGAAAAAAAACCCATAATAGTACAACGTATTATGGAAAAATCTGTTCTGTGATACCAAATATCTTAGAACAATAAAACTCTCCACGTGTTTCACCCGATACTGCTGGAAGTTCAGTGTTTTGTTTCCTCTTTAGCGTAACTATATAATTAGTATATTCACATGCTACCTACCTGCATGCATGCAAGCAGGCAGCCTTGCATACATACATATATACACATATACATATAAACTCACAGACAAATAGACACATACAAATATTTATATATGCACACATACAGACAGATGCATATTCATATGCATATATGTGTGTGTATATATACATATATGCATATATTTACACATACACACACATATATATAGAGAGAGATACAGCACGAAATTCTGTCAGTAAGCAGGTCGCGGTTTCAAAGCGATGAAAATATACTGACACAAATTAAAAATTTAAATGTTGAAGTGAATCTAACGTTCTCTGTGTTTTTTAAATGGCTTACAAACATCTACGCTGCAATTGTTTTTGTTTCAGCAAGCCACCTGCTATACCAGTACGTCTCTGTTATATATATATATATATATATATATATATATATATATATATATATACACACATATATATATATATATATATATATATATATATATATATGGCGACGAGCTAGCAGAATGGTTAGCACGGGCGAAATGCATAGGGGTATTTCGTCTGCCGTTACGTTCCGAGTTCAAATTCCGCCGAGGTCGACTTTGCTTTTCATCCTTTCAGGGTCGATTAAATAAGTACCAATTATGCACTGGGGTTGATGTAATCGACTTAATCCATTTGTCTGTCCTTGTTTGTCCACCTTTACGTTTAGCCCCTTGTGGGCTATAAAGAAATATCTATCTATCTATCTATCTATCTATCTATCTATCTATCTATCTATATATATATCTATGACATATATGTACACTGTAATGCACACGTACGTGTACGTATTTATTATTATAGACGTCGTACGGTATACAATATCATAAGGTCGTTGATTGAAGATATTGTGTCTACCGGGGGGTTGTACTGTTTGTCAAGTCCCAACAAGGATCTCAGACAGTACTTCACGCAATATGCATGAAGTACCAAGTAATGCCGTCTTTTGCTTTATATCTAGATTGTAGGATATCTCTACGTTTTCAGATGTTTTTTCAGGTTGGGTGGTATTGAACCCAATGCTCCGATGACAATAGGGATAACCTCTATATTCGAATCTCGTAGCTGCCATATCTTAGCGATCTCAATTCTCAGGTCTCCATATTTATCAACTTCTCTTTCTTTTATGATGATATGTTAATATTCTGGCACTGCTACGTCGTTTATTAAGCACTCTTGTTTGTCCCTCCTGAATGTTACTATATCCAGCCTTCGGTGCTATAACACTTTGTCTGTCTGGAAATCAAAGTCCCAGAGGATTTTTGCCTTCTCCTTTTCGTCCATTACCTTTTCCGATGTATGTTGGTACCAAGCACCCGTAACCTCATATCCATACTTATGGCATAGTAGCCAGTGGAGGTTTTGGGCTACTTTGTCGTGTCTACACTTGTACTCTTTCTACGCAAGACTCACAAGCAATAACAATGCGAGTCACACTTTCAACCCTCTTCTCACACATTCTGTAGAGGTCCGATGCACCCGTGTTGTATATATTCTTTCTCACTGAGTTGGTATTCAGTGCCTGGTCCTGGGCTGCGATGATTAGGCTTTCATGATCCTTTTTTATGTCACCCTTGTTGAGCCACCTCCATGATGCTTCCTGGTCAACTCAGCTAGAAAAATGAGTAAATATGGTGAAGTCGCGATAGACCTCGCAACCTGTTATGGATTGTGACCCTGCTTAAAAATAAACAAAGGAACTTCTGGATTGACAGGCCATATGCTTACACTGGTTTTGGGTGTTACTTTTTACTTTCTTTTATTTGTTCTCTATGGGATAGTCTTGACCACGAAGAATTTTCTTTCGAAATGGTCAAGGGAATCACAGCTGCTATTTCTAGCGTAGTCGTACGGTTATATCTGATAAACCTTTACACGTTTGGAAATTTCTTCAACATGATCTCGTTGCAACTAATTCAAGATACCGAATGACTTCAAGTGTGTCCCCGAATAATATATCCATTGTATTACCTAATATCCGAGAGGTGCTGCTTTCCTGAAATATGGAAACTTTTTGGTTAACAATATATATATATATATATATATATTTATATAAAGGGCATTATTACAGAAAAATAATAACGCCACACAGTGGACTTCTCAAAATAACCACATTTAGTACCTAATGCGAGGAAAAAACAACCAACAGAAGATGACCAACTTTCTTTTAAATAGACTTAACTGTGTATCGACCGATTTCGCGATTACTAGAATGAATCTAGATTTCGTTCATCAGCACAATATTGTCCCAAAAATATATATAAATAAACAGAATTCTCACCTGTTTATTTATATATATTTTTGGGACAATATTGTGCTGATGAACGAAATCTAGATTCATTCTAGTAATCGCGAAATCGGTCGATACACAGTTATGACCAACTTTATTTTAAATAGACTTCTGTTGGTTGTTTTTTCCTCGCTTTAGGTACTAAATGTGGTTATTTTGAGAAGTCCACTGTGTGGCGTTATTATTTTTCTGTAATAATGCCCTTTATATAAATATAAACGAATAATTATATTCTTGGGAATAGAAATTCCCTTATGAATTTTTTTACACACTGGCTTCTTGATAAAATTCTTGTAAAAGAGTTTTATCCTTTTTTGAATTTACTTATCATATATATATATATATATATATATATATATATATATATATATATATATATATATATATATGTACGCTAATAACGAACAGTGATAATGAGTGCTCTACACTGCATTGGTGGATAAATATTCTGCATTTGTAGGTTCCCAAGGCTACCATCCAAAATGGAGACGAGTACCAACGTTCTCCTATGGTAGGCTTGAAAAATTAAGATATCCCTCTTTACATCAAATTATTGGTTGCCTTGTTAATCCGCAATGAAGTAACCCCCCCCACGCGCATACACACGCACACACACACATATATATATATGTATGCATTTATGTATGTGTGTATATATATATATATGTATACACGTATACACACAAACATATTTATATACATGTAGACAAATGGAAAGAAATATAACTTGTTTAAAAATAGACCTTATTTTTCGTCTAACTTCTGTATGAGGGGTGTAGACCTTGAAAACTCTCCAAAACTCTGCATAAGAAATAATTCAAGAAATTACTATCTTCTGTCGCTGTTGACAGTAGAATCCAGCGTCTTAAAGATCGGCACAGAAACTCGTCTGACCAGGTCAGCAGGAAACACTACGACCACGAATGTGATTCGAAAGTCTAGAGTGAAAAACACTTGTTCGAGATACCGCTAGGTCCGAACCTGGCATCTAGTGATAGCAAAGCGAACTACGTAACCACTCGGCCATGCTGCGTCCACTCTAACTCTAGCACTAAATATATCTCGATCCTGACAGACCATGATAATTACGGTAATAATAATGATAGAAACGATAATGGGAATGACAACAGTAACAAGTCTTTCCTCATTTTAATCTGAGTAATTAAAAAAAAAAATCCCCAACAAAAATATAAAAAGAAAAAAAAAACATAAGTGACTTTATTGTAAGAAACTACCAAAACACTTGTTAGAAAAGTTCACCTGAATTATGGAGTTAATATCGTCGATGTTAATTGATCAGAAAGAAAAGAAATAGGAAGCGAATTATAAAGACTAAACAAGGTAATTTACCGCTGAATGTGTCTCGGCTTTCATCTAATGTTTATGATGTCTGCATTAAAAGAAAGCAAGCTAACAAGGCAAAACAGTTGATCAATTAGAATCAGAATTAATTACTGATTGAAGATCTCGCAGACATCGAAGTTTTTATTATTAGTGTAGACATTTCTTTCACCACACAAAAAAATCTCTCTTCGAAATAGAAAGGAAAACACAAACGTAAAAATATATATATAAAGAATCGCACTCTAAACTTAGGTTGCATTCCACCAGCGTTCTCATTACCGTCTCGGTTACGCACGCGTCGTAGTTATGTTGGTACTAGTTTTCATAAAAGGGTATTATTTGCTAACGAAAGGAACAAATTATACAGTATTTTCTTTCTTAAGACTCTGAAATTTATCCCATTTATTTGTATACGACTGTGTACAAAGAACATTTTAATGAAAGACTTTTACGAGACAGAACAATCCTCTGTAATCTTTCATAGCTCACTTCGACTGATAAACATTAGACGAGAAAATTTCGGAAATAAATTATTGGCAAGATCTGCTAGCAGTCTTTGAAACCAAACAAGTTATTCACTCACAAATCACAGTTTCTGATAGTGTTATCATTTATAATTATGTCTGTTGAGCGTATATATATATATATATATATATATATATATATATATAGTAAGAAAACAGGGTAACGCTGTTAGTAGGAGAGGTTAGGAAAGTAAAGGAGGGGTATTATATATATATATATATATAAAAACGTGTATATATATATATATATATATCTATATATATATATATATATATACACATATATATATATACATACATACATGGGTCGTCGTCGACTTATGACCTATCCGACTTACGACCGATCGACTTTACGACGATTGGCGCGCCAGCTCCCGGCAACAATAATAAATAGTCCAGTTAAAATCTAATGGGTTTAGTTTCTTAGAAAGTAACCCGTCTACGGATGATGTCAGCTAATAAACGTTCCCCTAGGTTTGGTTATTGATCGCAACTGTGTTGGATGACTATCCTGTCGCGGAGACATTGAGGCAACCTCGTATTTGTTTATGAAACGACTGCTTGAGACTCCGAAATTTTTGACTAACGCTAGTATAATGCTGTGTTTGTGATTTTTACCTGAGAATGTACCTTAAGAGTGTAGAAATATAAAACAAAGCGTTTTCTGTTTTCTCTCCCTGTTTATTTCTGTGTTCTTTTCTGTATACTCGAAACGTAAAAGACTTTTTCACTTCCCGTGCGTTAAAGTAATACATCTATTTGTTGTTTACACACCCTGTCTTCGTCTTTTGCTTTTTTTTTTTGTAAATTCTCACTATGTAGACCTATGGGTTGACTTACGACCAAATCGACTTACGACCAGTCAGTCGGAACCAATTGTCGTAAGTCGTCGACGACCTGTATATACAAACATATATATATGCACACACACACACACACACACACACACACACACACACACACACACACACACACACACACACACACACACCAGTAAGTTATAAAAAAAAGGGTTATAATTAAACAGAAGGTTTTGAATCTGTCACTGTTGTACAGTTTGTTTCACTCATCACTCTGTCAAAGAATAATATCAAACAGAAACACGAAGCCTAAAATGTCAAGCGTTGTGGTGTGTTGGTAAAATGCAACAGTAAGAAAGATTTACATGACACTGCATAAGTGAAGGTTTAATGTAGAGTCTGTCGTCTTTTTGCCTTCACCTCTACCTACTACTCTCTATCCAATAAGATAATTTGCTATATATATATATATATATATATATATATATATTTGCTGCGGAGGTTTTTGTTAAGCAGTGTCGATTTGTACAATTCTGTAAATAATAATAATAGTATTTTATAAGCTTAAAGCTTATAGCGATCATCGCGGGATGACTAAAGAAAATAGTCTAATAATGGGGTATATAAGCTCACGACGGCTCCATTATTAGACTTTTCTTTAGTCATCGCGCAGTGATCACTATAAGCTTTAAGCTTATAAAATACTATTATATATATATATATATATATATATATATATATATATATTAATACAGTGACTGTGCCTATCAAAGAAGCAGTATTGCAGCAGTATACTCCCTTCAGTAACCTCTGTTTCACTTACATATAAGGGCGCAGATGGGAAGAAAGACAGTGCTATAGAGATTGGCACGTAGTTGTCAAGCTGTGCATTACGTACATCATTAATCGAAGCCTTCCATCCTGCTCTTACACTACGAGACACTTCAGCGTCCATGTCTCGGCATATAGCTATTGTCAAGGCGGCGAGCTGGCAGAAACGTTAGCACACCGGGCGAAATGCTTAGCGGTATTTCGTCTGTCTTTACGCTTTGAGTTCAAATTCCGCCGAGGTCGACTTTGCATTTCATCCTTTCGGGGTCGATAAATTAAGTACCAGTTGCGAACTGGAGTCGATCTAATCGACTGGCCTCCTCCCCCAAAATTTCGGGCCTTGTGCCTATAGTGGAAAAGAATATATTTATTGTCTGTTTTAAAAGTAGACTTACATCTTCACCTCCTCAAAATTTTGTTCATTTGTTAGAAACCAAGCTCTTTCTTCATCGTATGAAATAAAATTATTATTATAATTATTTGATGAAAACTCGCAGCTTATTTTGCTGGGTGTGATGGAAAGTGTCTGCTGTCCTCATCCAGTAGACTAAAGTGACACTTGTTAACTGGTCCTGCTTAAAGAACTCTGCGAAGAATTCTTGCAGTTCCAAGCAATGCTGATTTTTGTAGGCGTTCTACCTTTACATTTGTACCGATCGCTTTGAACCATGCTGGTAGTTGAGTGCTGATACTTCCAAGTGCACCAATTACTACTAGTATCAAGTCTACACTCCTCATTGATCATAACTTTCGTATTTCCCAATTCAAATCGTCGTAGATGTTCGGGTATTATTATTATTATTATTATTATTACTATTATTATTTAATAAAATTCAGTTTCCATTATTGTTATGAAGTGAAATATTTCGTGACCATCTTCTAACTGGAAATGATTAATTTAGATTGAAGGTTTCACTAAGACTGTAATAATTATTCCAAATTATCCTTCAGATAACATACAATTTTTTCTACCTACGTTATAAATTTACATGTATACGTGTAATTATTGGCGTGCTTAGTTAAATTACGAGTTGTGTTTAAGTATTTAAGTATTATTCTGAAAAATTGGGATTTTCAGACGAACAAAAATATTATTAAGCACACATTTTAAGAATTTTATCTGTAAAAGAAACTGAGAATATGTTGTACATTTAAAAAAAAATTCCCTAAGTACATCCATAGATACATGAATGTACGTATAAATGTATAAAGTACAGACACTTGTATATAAGAATGGCATGTACACCCACTACATGAAAGCAAATGTATCTTCACATCCACTTGTATATCTATCTATCTATCTATCTATCTATCTATCTATCTATCTATCTATCTATCTATCTATCTATCTATCTATCTATATATATATATATATATATATATAAGGAGTAAATATTCAGAAGTGAATATCTACATAGATATTATTATTGCTATTATTATCTGCGGTAATATAAATAGTTGATAATAACAATAATATAGGTGGCTGCAGGCCTAAAATAGCATTAGATAGCTATAGAATTACAATTCATATTAATCATAAGGGCGCACAAGGCGCCTACCTGCTAGAAAGAAGAGTTAAAGCCCTCATTTAATCCACCATTAGATAGTATCTAAACCTTTTATTATATAGCTAAATTAAATGTCCTTGTCGAGTTTTGCAAGCTATTTGCCTTTTTTCTGCTTTAATTTATACCAACCTCCTCAAGGGGAAGCCACTTCTAGCCGCTTTGGAAAGAGCAGTCACATAATCACATGTTCAACCGCAGCTCAAACCGAAATTTAGCGGAATACCCATTTGAGCACTCGGAGAGCATCTTTATTAGTTTGAGTCGCCCTGACGAAAACTCCTCGTATCCACTATATATATATATATATATATATATATATATATATATATATATATATATAATGTACACACAAGCACTAATTCACATTTTCCCAAACCCCAAATGCTGTCTGACTTAAACGAAAGACTCTATCAATTTAATGACCGGCTTGAATCTTGCACACACATAACTAAAGGAGATCAACTAGGATAGTGTTGCTAGAAAAACATCCAAGCGATATAATGCCTTTACATTACGCTAAATTCACAGTGTTAATGGTGATACATGTGAGATAGAAAAACTTCAAGATAAGAAAGCGTCAGGAATAGACTATCAGTTAATTGGTTCAAGACATTGACATTTCGTCGACGCTCTTATCAAGCAATACGCACTGAGTAGGGATATTAAAATACTAAAATGGCTAGCATTGGTAGAAAAAATTGTGAAACCAACAATTAAAATCAATTACTAGCTGAATAAAATAAATCTAATGCACGCTAGAAATTAAGGTATAAAATATATACAGACTGTTGGATCTCCATTGCTCCTCAGAGTTCATCCGTACTTTGACAAGATTAGTTTGTACTTTACCGGAGGTGGAGGTGGGTGGATAGTTTTTGTCCACCAGGATGTCCGAAAAGTCACTCTTTTAACCAAGCAGGTTTATTGAGAAAGGTGACTTTTTTTACAGTCGTGTCTAGCGAGTGGAGCTTTGATTTGGGAATATTGGTGTGGATCTTTGCTATTATAAGAGTCCACGAAAAGAAAGCAAAAAAACGGAGTATATATACACATACATACATACATATATATATATATATATATATATATGTGCATATGTGTATATGTGTGTGTATATATGTGAATGAGTGTGTGTGTATGTAATTTATACTGTATCTAAATAAGTTACAAATATTTTCATGCCATTAAGACACGTGGATTGGCAGGTTTATAACGTGCCTTTTATCTCCGAGCAACATGTTTTCTCGAATTTCACCTGACGATTGGTCGCGAACTGAGACCACACATTTATTAAAAAATCTTCTTAACACTGCTATGCCTGCACATATATGGGAATTAAATGATGAAAATGTGATGTTTGTTCACAAATTTTTTTCAGCAACTAATTGAAGATCATGATGTGTTTTTTTTTTATATTTTTTACTTCTGTTTTATAACAAAGCTATTCTTCAGCCAGTTGATCAAGAAGTATGGCCTCGAGAGTTCACATTAATAATCTTGAGAAACAAATACAAAAATGAAATAAATCGTAGTGGTTGCAGGAGAAAACTTACAAACGTATTTTCTACTTCCGCTACACCTGCTCTTCTGTTGTTAACAGCGCCATCTTGTATGTCTGACCTAATTATAATTTCCTTGTGTGTATGTATGCACGTATGTATACACGTATGCTTTCCTAGTTTAATTTCCGAGTACCACTCCCAAGATCCTGCATGCAATCAAGAAACAGAGCAGCTTAGCTGAAATGTAGAAGCCATCAAATAAGTGGTCATATACACATACATACATATATTATGCGCGCGCGCGCGCGCACACACGCACGCACGCACGCACGCACGCACGCACGCACGCACGCACGCACGCGCGCGCGCACACGCGCGCGCGCGTATGTGCCTATTTATTTTACTTGTATGTGGTCATTAGTTCACATATACAGTGTGCGGTGAATAAACTGTCGTCAAAATTTCGCAAAAATGAAAATAACACTGACATCTCATTTTAACAGATATATTTACCAAAATTACATAAAAATATCTTGAAATACTAAAGAGTAAATTTATTCAATAAAATCGCCATTGGCTTCAACCACGGCTTCCAGGCGACTTCGGAATCTCCTGCAGCTCTTCTGGAAGTCTTCTTGTTTAAGTTGGTGAATGCTGCTATAATCCTTGCCTTCAGTTCATCTTTTGTGTTTTGATGGTATCTCGCTCAACTGCGCCCCACGCATAATACTCAAGGGGGTTGCACTCTGGGGAGTTAGGTGTTCAGATGTTAGAGGTGATGCGGTCTCAGAAATTGTCTGACAGCCACGACTGGCTTCTCCTGCTTGTGTGGTTGGTACAGAGTCCTGTTACCAGACATAGGGTCTTACAGCAGCCACCCTCTTGACTCAGGGCAGCACTACCTCCTCCAGGTATTTGATGTAGGCCTCTGTATTGAATGTGAGGCCGTGTGGGAAGATGAATGGAGGCATAACGTCACCATCATTACTGATCACTCCAAACATCATGATATTGACTGGAAGTTTGATTTTTATCACTCTCGGTGCATGTCCTCAGATTGACACCCAAACACTCTGAAATGTTCGTATTGGAGTTTCATGCACGAAAGCCAAACAGTACAGCATATCGTTTCCAAATTTCTGGCAGAATGAATTGCGTCACGGTGTCCAACTGACCCTACTATACCGTATTGTTGACAAAATCAAAAACAATGCGCATGCACGAAATTAAAAATACAACATGGCGACAATTTACCCGTCGCACCCTGTATATACTTCTATGTGTAAGTGTATGCGCGTACACACACATATATCCCAGATTTGTGAGTGAAACTATGTGGAGCCTATCAAATGAAAGGTACACATAATTTAAGGACCCAGCATGATTCGACCTGAGGATTGCCTTGCCGATAACGTGCCTATAACGTGTAAAATACTCATTGCGGTTCATTGAGTAATCAGGTTCATCCAGTTGATTGAATAATTGAAAATGCTCCTCGTCGAAATTGACGGAGGATCCATTTATTACAGGCAAACGAATCCTTCTGGGATATTCTGCATGGCATTAGGGTTCCATTAATGACTCGTAACTGCAATTTTCTAATTTGTCAAGTGATTATTAGGGTTCTTTTTGTACCATTAACAGCCCCAGGACCAAGTTTCACAAGAACCCAAAAAGGCGTGACAAATTAATGGAACCCAATAGGGCGTGACTAATTAGAAAATTACACTCAAGATCCATTGATAGAACTTTAATACTATATAAAACGTAAAAACATTCCATAAGTTTATTCTGCCGTATGTAAATGAAGATACAGATATTTACATGCAACTTTCTAATCATTTGTGTTATTCCCTGGTGTTTATAACTCCCCCCCCCATCATTTCTAGATCGGTACTGTGACACTTGGTTCCAAAAACCAAGTTCCTCGATAATTGTTTTAAGGCCTGAAAATTTTAGTGGGTGGGATAGTCGATTACATCGACCCCAGTGTTTCACTGGTACATATTTTACCAACCCTGGAAGGATGAAAGGCAAAGTTGACTTCGGCGGAACTGGAACTCAGGGTATAAAGAAACAAGAAAATCCGTTAAGCATTGTGTTCATAGTAGGAGTGGCTGTGTGGTAAGTAGCTTGCTTACCAACCACATGGTTCCAGGTTCAGTCCCACTGCGTGGCATCTTGGGCAAGTGTCTTCTATTATAGCCTCGGGCCGACCAAAGCCTTGTGAGTGGATTTGGTAGACGGAAACTGAAAGAAGCCCGTCGTGTGTGTGTATATATATATATATATATATATATATAATGTGTGTGTGTGTGTGTGTATGTTTGTTTCTGTGTTTGTCCCCCCTAGCATTGCTTGACAACCGATGCTAGCGGTTCGGCAACAGAGACCGATAGAACAAGTACTAGGCTTACAAAGAATAAGTCCTGGAGTCGATTTGCTCGACTAAAGGTGGTGCTCCAGCATGGCCACAATCAAATGACTGAAACAAGTAAAGTAAAAGAGCAGTAAAGACTCTGAAGCTCACGGCTTTCAAGTTCATCATTATCCACGGGTATAAATTTAAGTTATAGCTTGGATGTAGTTTACACGGTTTTCTCATTAGTTCGCCATAATGGCTTGGTTTTATCTGTAAGGCCTACCGTACAGTTGATTTCTGCACTGCACAATGTCTTTTCTCCGAGAGCATTATTTCTGATTTAAAGTATTTTTACTGGAGCCATTATTCTTTCATGTTAAGAGTGAGGATACTATCCACATCACCGTGATTCGATCTTTAAAACTAAACTTTCTATAAATTGCATTGTATTGTGTTTTGGCCACATCATGCCATGTTGGCACACAAAATGCGTAATGATATTTTCAAACATCTGATCATTTTTGAGTATCATATCTTCGGCGGATATTTTGCTTAACACTTGCAATCCCATCTGTTTTGTGCATCAGGTATTTTACTATTCCTGTTCCTAGATTACAAAAACATACTTTTCAAAGTGAGATCTAATATAGTAGTTGTTAAGTGAAATTTACAAAAAAAAAAAAGACGAAGACGGGTGTATAAACAACTAGCAGGTGTATTAATTTGACGCTCGGGAAGGTGAGGAAGTCTTTTACGTTTCGAGCCAACGCTCTTCAACAGAAAGGAATACGAGGAAATAAACAGAGATTAAAAAAAAAAAAAACTTGTGGATTTAGCGGCTAATCATGGCGACTGTTACTCCAATATAGGATACTTTGTAAGGCGGCGAGTTGGCAGAAACGTTAGTGGTATTTCGTGTGTCTTTATGTTCTGAGTTCAAATTCGACTTTACCTTTCATCCTTTCAGGGTCGATAAATTAAGTACCAGTTACGCACTGGGGGAGATGTAATCGACTTAATCCCTTTGTCTGTCCTTGTTTGTCCCCTCTATGTTTAGCCCCTCGTGGGCAATAAGGAAATAAGAAACATAAGCACGCCGGGCCAAATGCTTAGCGGTATTTCGTGTCTTTACATTCTGAGTTCAAATTCCGCCGAGGTCGACTTTGCCTTTCATCCTTTCGGGGGTCGATAAATTAAGTACCAGTTGCTTACTGAGGTCGATCTAATCGACTAACCCCTTACCTACTCCTCCAAAATTTCGGGCCTTGTGCCTTGAGTAGAAAAGAATATAGGATACTTTGTTTATGTGACTGTCAGCCTGAAGCTTTTTAACAATGTAGTCACACATGATAAGCAGATTTCTGCTGATAAGCAGAAATCCGTTCTCCTGATGTGTTGCCACAATAAAGCTGTGCAGCTTCTTTGAGTTTGTATCCTTTATATGTATTTCTATTCCCGATTGGAGTCTTCGTGTCTATTTTTATAGTCAGTGTTGGACGGAAAAGTTATCAGGAAACGCGTTTTGTTCTCTTCGTTATCCTTCGCACAATCATTCATTCTGCCTGTGGAGTACTCAGCCACTTGCACGTTAATTTCATGAGCAGGCTGTTCGATTGATCGGATCAACTGGAACCCTCATCGTAACCGTTGGAGTGCCAGTAATGTTATATTAAGAAAGTCTTGCAGATTATTTTGTCTCAAATATGGCGATCATCTGTGGAGCATGAATTATAAAGCTATACTTTTTCTCTCTCCCAAAATCCAAGTTTTGTAATCCATGCTACAATCCACATGGCTCGGTACATACCTTACTGCTCCAATAATGACGTGAGTTATCGGACAGGTACCAAACTAAAAGTGTATTCCAGGCACTGCGTTTGTAAAGTCCTTAATGATCTTTAGATGTCTTCTTACTGTTAAACGTTTCTTACAACAAAGATGCTACGTGGGCAGTTGGATTACTATGTTGTGGCCTCCACACAACAATATCAGGTTGGTTCTGCTTTAATTTGGTTGCTGCTTTCATTCTTAGGCTATTCTCCCAATATTCTTTTGATCTACCGGCCTCAAAATACTAATCTTTTTATTACTTTTATCTTTCTCACTCTATTCCGGATTACTCTGCTTATCATATATATCATAGGAAGGTAATATCTAGAGGATATTTAAGGCGATGGGCTGGCAGAATCGTTAGCACGCCGGGCAAAATGCTTAGCGGTATTTCGTCTGTCTTTGCGTTCTGAGTTCAAATTCCGCCGAGGTCGACTTTGCCTTTCAACCATTCGGAGTCGATAAAATAAGTACCAGTTGAATCGTGGGGTCGATGTAATCGATGTTCTCCATCCCCTGAGCTTGCTGGCGTTGTGCCAAAATTTGAGACCAATATCTAAAGGACGTTCTTTTACAACTGGCAGTGATGGAACTCATGCTTTCGGTTTTGACTTTGTACAGCCTAAATTTGACTGTTGATAATTTCTGTCTGTTATAATAATAATAATAATAATAATAATAAGCACTTCTCGCTTTGGATTGTATAGAGGTGACATTCATGGTGAAATGTCATAGCCTTGTCGGTATTCCATTCTAGGTTTTTGCCCTGGTTTATTTTCTCTATGATCTGAGTTTTTTTGTTTTGTTTTAAGTATCCACGACAACCTTTTCAGTGAATTTGTATTGTTTCCTTTTTGTTTTGTTGCAGGGTTGAATGGGATTTTCAAATGTTCATGGGAAGAAGATCTGTGCCAACTTTTATTTCATGTCTCTCTTCAACTTCATTAACTGTCCTAATAATGGTTTTTACTTTAGGGCTCTCAAACTTGAGTAAGATGGGGGGGGGGGGTGCTCAGATTTTTTTCTCTGTTGGAGTTATTGTTTTGGTCTTACAGTTGGGGTTTTGTGTATTGCTAATGCAGACTTGTGTATGTGTGTATGTATGTATGTGTGCGTGCGTGTATGTATGTCTTTAAATGTGAATGTATATGTCTGTGTATATTCTTTTATTCTCTTTTATACGTTTCGGTCATTTGACCACGGCCATGCTGGAGCACAGCCTTTAGTCGAAGAAATCGACCCAGGACTTATTCTTTGTAACCCTTGTACTTATTTTATCGGTCTGTTTTGCCGAACCGCTAAGTTTCGGAGACAAACACACCAACAACGGTTGTCAAGCGATGGTGGGTGGGGGACAAGCACAGACACGCTAATACACACACACACACACACACACACACACACACACACACACACACACACACACACACACACATATATACACGACGAGCTTCTTTCAGTTTCCAGACAACGAACGTTTCAGGATTGCTCGTTGTTTGTGTGGAGGTCAGTGCATCATGGTCGTCGGTGATAAAACATCGTCACTTCCGTTGTCTCTTGGCTATAGAGATACACGTTACGTGGAGCACGATAGTAATTACGATTTTCTGTTTACGCGCGCGGCTATATCGTCCGTGGTTGATGCAATTAAAGAAGTGCTGTCAGGCAAAACCTTCTCAAAATAAATCTCTTTCTTCATGAAAAGGAGTCTCTATGTCTTTCATCGACAGTCTCCTCGTATCTGTGTAGATTGCTTATTTGTTTAGATTGAGTTTCCTAGTGGTTAATTATATTTAAACTACTCTTCTCTGATACATCTTTTAAACCAGTTTAAGCGTGATAAATTTAGAGTAAAATGTTCTCTTTTTACATTCTCTCTTAAGATTGTTTCTGTTTTATTTTCAACATTTTATTGACCGATATAATTAATTGTTTGTTTGTATAGGAAATGCGTTATTATACAGGGTGTCCACAAGGTCTGGGTACATGGAGGAAATAAAATCATAACATAAACAATTAAATATAAGAAGTAATAATTTCTTAAGGTATGTGTTAATCCCCATGTACCCAGACTTTGTGGACACCCTGTATAACTGATAGGCTTTCATAAACCAACGACCTTGTTTTCCGTTTAATTCGATATAGAATCTTTCCATTGATTTAGCTTTGATTACTTATTTAGTTTCTGTAAAGGTACAGTTTAGGAGTTACTATAAGGGCATACAAACAAGTAGTTATTTGCCAACATGAAGAGATATTATTCTGTTGTAAATATTCACTTACGATGTTAATCGTCGACAACATCAGCTTAGTAGACCTCTTATTAATGCTAACCAAACATGGCTTGTATTGTGTCGGGAGTATTGAAAACCCAAATAATCTTTTCTTGAAATATTTAATCGAAAATATTTTTCAATCTCTTATACCTTTCCCTTTTGCAGCTCCCGACACGTTTACTACCGTGGCTGTTGTTATCGTCACAAATGAGACCTTGGAATGAACGGTCAACCTTATTTCAAGGTAGTTATAAACCAGTTTTTACGTATGTAGCCCTTTTGGTTCCTATTTTACTGAGATGGACCCCCATAACCATTTGATGTTTTAAAAATCCGTGAAGAAACAACTACGGAAATGCCAGACCCGGGATTTCACAGTGCACATCAAGGCAACACAGCGGAACAGAAGCAACCTTAGAATCTCTGAGGCCATCCTCATACACCAAAAGAAAGCTAAGATCAACAACAGAAAAGAGTTACAGGAAGCTAGCTGGTTGCTATAGCAACACCTTTCCGCATATGTCCACTCCACACACGCTCACTCACGCACATCGGCAACATTTGTTTATTTTCTTGAAAATGGAATCATAATCCCGACATATTGAACTCAAGGTAAGTCTACATTAATTCATATATTTGTTTTCTTGTGATTTACATTGCATTTACTTCGCAATGTTTTGGCCTTACCCACGATCCTTTATGCAATATATTTCTACACAACGCTTCATAGTAATTATTCCTTTTATATTTTCATAAATATTATTAGGAATTGTATAAGAAATTGTTAAAACATTTTGTGCATTGTAGAAGTATAACCAATATATTGCACATAAATTTTAACAACAAAACCTTATATGGACCCCCAAGGGCCGTAAGGATCACGGTTGTGATCCACTGATCTCGGAGAATGCTCTTGTGTTATTTATGCACTGCTCTCTCATTGGTGGAAAAAAATTGCAATAATCAACACTGCATTAGGGTTCAACAAATGTGACTTGTTGGCGTAAATGGAATAATTGTATCGCACTGAAATAATTTATCTTTGTTAGAAGCTCATCCTAATATATTTTCTTTGCATTCATGTAGCTAACAGAGGGACCGTTTTGCCATTTTATTGTCATCAGAAAAGTCATTTCGAGTTCACAACTCGAAGGAACATTTCGATTTTGTTTTTCATTGTTTTTCATATTTACTTTTATGTTT
>NC_142928.1:188134407-188149407 GCF_046866305.1 Octopus bimaculoides | reverse complement strand
TGTGTTTCAGCCAAGTGGCTGCGGTCATGCTGGTGCACCACCGTGATTTTCACGTTCCTTGCATGGCTCTTCTCCCCCACCTGACATGGTCCAATCAAGAGTTTTGATGGCACATCTGGTGTATAAGAGAATTTGACATAGCTGCCCTAAACTGCGTCTCATTACGAGCCATTGGTTCGTCTGGTATCGTGGAGAGGCAAGCGTCAAGTTTTGTCTTGAAGACCTCCGCATCCATGTCTTGCATGTCTCTCAAATGTTTTGGCAGGGCATTGAAGAGCTGAGGTCCTCTGAAACCGAGGCTGCTGCAGTATCTCGTTCTTATGTGAGATGCAGTGGACTGTACCTTTGGCACCATGCAGTGGCGACCCGTGCGGGCATTCCTGTAGTACTTGATACCAAAGTTTGGCACCAGTCCTTCCAGTATTTTCCATATGTATATTATTACATATCTCTCCCGCCTGCGCTCCAGGGAGTAAAGACCTAGTGCCTTCAGTCGCTCTCTGTAGTTCATCTGTTGGACTGTGGCGATCTTTTATAAATAAATATATATATTTTTATATGCATATATGTAAATATATATTTATATATATATATATCTAAATAAATATATATATTTATATATGTATACATATAAATACATATATATATATATAAATAAATACATATATTATATATGTATATATATATAAATATATACATATAAATGAATATCTATATTTATATATGTATATATATAAATATATACATATAAATAAATATCTATATTTATATATGTATGTATATATAAATATATACATATAAATATATTTATATATGTATATATTTAAATATATATATAAATAAATATTTATATTTATATATGTAGGTATTTAAATATATATATATATATATATACATATATATATATATATATATATATATATATATATATATATATATATATATATATATATATATATATATATATATATATAAATGTCTATATTTATATATGTATATATATATAAATATATATATATATATAAATAAATAAATATATATATTTATATATGTATAGATTTAAATATACATTATAGTAAGAATGGATACATAAGGGTGGATGACCACAGGATCAATACCGTATATCCAACGCAAGATTCAATATGTGGGTGCGTGTGCGTATTCAATTCATTCTAGAATCAATAAATATATAGTTTTAAGTCTCTAAAATGTCTAAAAAGTAAGGTAAAACAATGTATACAGGCATATACAACGATATAAACTTCAGAAATATCATGAATGTTTAAAATATTTATTTAAAAATATTTAAAAAACATGCATAGTTTCCAAGTCTTATAAAAATGTTTGACAATTTAAGATAATACATTACGATATATAAACGTACAGTATGATTTAACATATAATAGGAAAATATATACATATGATACAATTTGATATGATATTATAAATTTACATGTATTATATTAAAAACGTGTGCATTAGAAAAGATATGTATATATACTATATAAAAAACCCCGTACAATACATAGGTAATGTTAAAAGGAACCATCTGAGATGTGTCTATTAATATGGTGTAGTACTCATATCAGAAATTAGACACTCCTTTCATCAGGATGTTCATTGTACAGAAAGAGAGGAAAAATAAAGATATAAAAAATATAAAAAGGTTACAGAGACATAGTACAATATGTTAACATACATGTAAAAGCAAATGGACTTAATACATTACATCATGTGTTTTATCATGCGACCCTCTCCTACTTGGAAATGGTACGATGCGGCTCCCAGTTGACGAAAAGTTGCAATCGCTGTCCTAGAGCCTCGATGATTGCAACCCTGGGCAGTAGTATAGGGATATAAGAGAAATAATGGAATCGAAGGAAAACGGTGGTGTAACTAGCGACACAGAGCAGCTTATTCGGATAGATAGAAAGATAGAGAGAAAGAGAGTGAGAGAAAGAGAGTGAGAGAAAGAGAGAAAGAAAGAAGCAGACATGAAGAGTGAGTGAGGGAAAAAGTGACGATGAAGACTGGATGCGTGTGTGGGATAGAGAAAAGCTAAATGGTGAGAGAGAGTGAGTGTGTGTGTGTGTGTGTGTGTCGTGGAATCGATCTAGCACATGACTGGTTATTTTATTTTATCGGCCCCGAAAGAATGAAAGACAAAATTGACCAAAGCGGACGATATGAAATTTGAACTCAGAGAGTCCGAGCAAATACCGCAAGTGCTATTATTCCGAAGTTTAACATCAGGGCACACTACGTGTATGTACACAAGGCAGTCGGTTAGTAGACCCGTTAGAGTTATGTATGTTTATGTCTATGTATATATGTTCTTTTCTGTTTTCAATTACCGGGCCCACCCGGCTTACTAATTTAACTATTACCGATTGCATCCCCACGAAACGCCGCCGCACACGCCCCACGCACTGGCTGGGATGCCCATCTATGGTAGTGCACCAGCCGGATGTCAGGGCTGCACTCGGTAGACCCGCAGAGAGCAACGGTAAATCGTAGGACGCTATTAATTGCTGATTCTGTTCAGCTAGTCCCGCAGAATCAGCAGTTTTTCTAACGAAGACATAACCTGAAGTCAGCAGTCGTAGATTGCGGCGGATGACACACTTAAGGACCAGTCTCACCATCTGGTGAAGACTTAATCTGCCATCACGCCGGCTGCTGTATAAATTCTTCCTCAGGAGAAAGAGCTGGTCTCTAACAAAGATACAAAGATCCATCGTTGGAATGTAGATAATAAAAACAATGTCATATTTTAAGCTTGAGAAAAGTCTTGTATATTTTTACTGTTCCACTTACAGATTGTATTTATAATGTGTGAGTTGGTTGATTTCTTTTTCTGAAAAGCCTAACTTATCCGGATTGTCGCTTTGGTATTTACTCACAAAACCAAGTGTATCAATTATTACTGATATAAATTTGAATTTATAACCTGGATATCGAAGCTGGAGGTTTCGAAGTGGTTGTCAATAGTTATCTTCTTACTCTTTGATTTTGAAAGAGATATTTACATCAATAGGACAGCTGGCCTCTATGACAGTAAATGCTTTTTCTTATCTGTCCCAAACAACAATGTCCGACCTGTTATGCTTACACTTGTCAGTATGTGTTAATTTATGTATGTATAATGCATGTACAAGGGGTTGCTGAAAATTTCCTGGCTTTGAGTAAAAGAAAATACAGGAGGATCAGTTGATTATGATTTTATTGAACATATACCCCTCTGATTCACACAGTTATTGCAGCGGGCCTTCAGTCTTTCTAAACCGTATAAAAGAACTTGGAAGGTTGGGTGTTCAACCAGGCCTTTCGCGATACTCTTAAAGCCAGGAATTTTCAGTACCTCCTCGTATGTGTATGTTTATATATGCGTGCATGCATGTGTGTGTAATTTGTTTTGCGTCGTTTGTGTTCTGGGTACAGGTGTGTCATAAAAGTCCACACACACACACACACACACACACACACACACACACACACACACATATATGTGCGTACGTACATTCATGTGATTTGTAAAAATTTATTTTCAAAAAGATTTAAAACATAACATTTGACGGACTTATGACATGAGTACAGATTTAATCAGATTTTCTGTGTGCTTGTGTGCAGAGATGATTGACAACAAGTTTTCTCACAAGCAGCTTTCGTATAAAGAACAACAAACGGTCTTTAATCGATAACTTTCTCTAATCTATTTATCATTGAGTTCACATTCTTTGTTCTCAGAATGTTTTAAATGCTTATGAGATTATCTAGTCAAAGCAGTTCACCTACTTCGAAATATCTGAATATCCCCGCTTGTCTACTGTTTATTGTGTCTAAAGAACACTAGCACACACGCACAAACACACACACGTATATATATATACATATATATATATTCACATATACATACGTACGTATATACATACATATATACATACATATATATATATACATACATATATATATATATATATATGTATACATAATATATACATATATACATACATATATACATACATATATACATACATACATATATAATACATATATATATATATACATATATATATACATACATATATATACATACATATATATACATATATATACATACATATATATACATACATATACATACATACATATATATACATACATATATACATATATGTCCGTATATTTATATATATGTGTATATATTTATACATATATACACATACAAGCATACCCTATTTGCTCGTGTATAAATTGCACAGTTTATACTTGACTTTAACGAAAACTCTGGTGTGTGACTTGTACATGGGATAAAGCTAAAGGTATGAATTTTGTACGGAAGATTTAACACGAAATTAGGGGTGCGAACAGTTGTTATTGTTTAATTTTTTGTTACCTCCCCCTCCCCTACTTTAATCGAGCGTGTTTCTGATTAAAAGCGTTCCAGCAATGAAAATTTCGACTCTTTCTCCAGGTATAGTGTATCTAAGACTACATTTTCCAATGTATTTTCCTCTTTTCGTTCAAAATGAAATAGTAATTGCGATTTGGATATTTCTAGTAAGCTGAGCAACAGCGCAGGAGTTCTCTGCTTTTCTGACAATACACCTGTCTTTCCAACTATGCACCCGACTTCCCAAAATGGCTCCACTATAGTGATGCTCCTCTGCAATGAAGATACGCCCTTGCAGTAAATGAGCCTGTGAGACCACTGAAATCACTGCGTTTCTGCAACTGTTGCTGCATCCGCAGCTACTAAGCTCATTAACTCATGTAAGCCCGGCTGTTACTGGTGATCCCATATGGCTTGGTAGCATAGTCATTTGATGGCTAATTAGCTGCTAAGATATATATATATATATCCTCTCGGTCACTTCACCTTTGTATCAGAATAGACAAGATCAGGGTAAAATGAAGTGTCTTAGTCAAGGGGACAATACACTGCCCATTGTTGACCATATATACTGTATTTACTCGCGTATGAGTCGCACTTGTGGATAAATTGTAATGATGTATATGTCGCACTTGAGTAAAACTCGCACTTGTAATAAATGTCATCCGAGTCTAAGTACACACCTAATGTAGTGTTAAATCTCAGTACACATTTCTCCCTTCATAACTTTAGTTTTCCCGATGTTTTTCAAAATAATGAGCAACAAATTTCAAGAGAATTTAAAAAATAATTTTAAATATGATCAAAATTTAAATGAAATTAGTAGAGGCCGGTGTACCAAATTTTTATCTAGTAGTATTACTAATTTTTGTAAAACCAAATTAATAATAGTAAGTTTAGGTTTATCGACACCAAAATGAAGGAATCAGCTTGCTGGTTGTTGCAAACATATGACATTCTTGAATGTCTAGTTTTACAATGTACTTACATAACATTTAAGAACAACATTCAGAATTTTATTAACAACCTGATTTGGATTATTAACCTATAAGGTTAATAATCCAACTGAATGTGAGTTAGGTAGAATAAATAAAAGTACGTTAAGACATTAATTCTTCTCAGAATTAAACAGAAATAAATTTACCATTATTTACTAACCCCAGTTCAGTTTTATCGATGCTATTATAGCAATTGTTACTATTACAGTTACTATTGGTTGGCATCCTTGTTTGCTGTCATTGACTCCATGATGACTAACTGATTCCTTGTTTCAAAAGTATTAGCTTTCGTCAGGAACTACATTTTAATCATTGATAATTACGTCAAAATAATCCTATATGCAAAAACTAATAGTTACGGGTACCCAAGTTTCTTCAGGATTTAATGGGTATTTTTCAAATTTTTGAGTTCACATTTTAGTTCTAATATACAATATATTTGATAATTCTCAATTTGGTTTATATCAAGATGACGAATTTATTATATCATACGAAATATGGGTATACCAAAATTGGAGATAATTTGAAAATATTTCTAGTTTGCTGTCATTGACATAATGACCTTCACCAAGCATTAAATTTCATAAAAATTGCATTTCAATCACCGATTCTTCTGTCGAAATAATCAGGTATGCAAAAACACATAGCTACGGGTGGCCGAGGTTTTGAAGAAATTTATCAGTATTTTGTTTCTGATTTTGCATTTCAGATCTAATGCACAATATATTTTAAAATGTGCAGAGTGGCTTATATCGAGATGACGGAAATAGGCATTCCGAACAATTGGAGATAATTAGAAAATATTCTTAGCTTACTAACGCTGACGTCTATTCACCAAATCATGTATACAAAAAAAACGTATAGCTAAAGGTAATTGAGGTTCTGCAAAAATCTATGAATATGGTTTTTTAAACTTTGTTAGATCTAATACATAATATATCTATTAATTTGCAATGTGGTTTATATAGAGATGACGGATATACAGATATTGCTCAACAGATGGAGAGAATCATAAAAAAAATCGTTTTTGATTTATTTAGAGACTCATATCTAAAAGTCGTAGTTGATGGAAATTTGCATAGAATTATTATTTTAGATATCACTTTAAACTCAGACACCACAAATCCTCAACATTTAACATGAAAATGAAAGGCTAGAAAACATGATTATTTATACAAATCACATGCCTACCATTAATGAAGTGTTAATATGGTTATTTCTTTGAAAAGTATTACGGTTATCAAATATTTCATCTTTTAATGAAGCAACCTCTTATTATAATGACAGGTGGAAACATAAATAATCGAACAATACTTCTCGGACATGGAATAACAGAAAATGTAAAATGATTTGTTTTAATGACTTCTTCAGTGCTAATGTGTATATATGAGTGTTGGTAGACAATGGTTGTTTTATTACATTTTTCCGAGAAGCAATTAATGTTATGAGATATTTAAGAAGAATAATGTTTAACAGAATTTGACTTGTATACATAATTTTGCCATTAGATTAGCAAATATAAGTAATGAAAATCATAAATACGCATAAATACTTACATAATACATACACACACTCATACGTACATATATACATATATACCGACATGCACACACATGTATATGCGTATATAATTGAAATTTGTAGAAAAACAAAAGCCGAAGACAAGTGTATTAACAACCAGCAAGTGTATTAGTTTGACGCTCGGGAAAATAAAACATCTTTTACGTTTCGAGCCTACGCTCTTCAACAGGAAGGAATATATATATATATATATATATATATATATATATATATATATATATATGCACACACACAAATTCACATCTATATATGTATATAAATGTATACATTTGTATGTATGCATGGAGTAAGAAAGAGAGTGAAAGAAAGAGTGAGTGGAGAGAGAGAGGAAGAGCAGGGAGGATAAAATTGACTCAGATGGTCTGTGTAATGCAACCTAGATATAAATTCTAAAGAACAGAAACAAAACAACACAAAAGTACTTTTCCATTTTATTTCAAAATTTCGGGTTTAAAACCTTCTATAAAAAGAAAATAGAAGGTGGTGATGAACCGGTGTTCTTTAGTATAAGTACGATGGGCAGTGGCTGTGACGTGTTCAGACATGGAAGAATTTTAATGTACCACAATTCACTTTATTTTTCCGCCAAGATAAAGGCCGTTTAATGCAAGTTCTTATTTAAGTGTATAAATGGAAAATTTCCATCATTCGCTTTTTCTTTTTTGTGTAAGTCATATTACTTGTGTGTGTGTGTGTGTGTGTGTGTGTGTGTGTGTGTGTGTGTGTGTGTGTGTGTGTGTGTACGTGTGTATATGTCAATCAGCTTCAAGCATTTTTTTACTTGTTGATAGATGGGTTTAGGCTGTTGAAGACGACTTCTTTTATCTCGTAATTTTCAGTTCAGTGGCTTTGATCGTAGCTGCAAAAGCTATTGGTATGTTTAGTGAAGATACATTTGTTTAGATCTGCAGTTTACTCAAGTTTGTAGGATCTGTCACATTTTCTACAGTGAACATCCGTATTCAAAAACGCGTCCAGAAAAATTCGTCTGTCATTAAACATTAAGAGAAATACCACATCCAAGATATTACACCAATATCTTAGTAAATGAACGGGTCCTTAAAGATTTGAGAATGAAAAAGGCCATCCACGTACTTCTTCATTTCTAACTTGTATTTAACAAAATTTCTTTAAACATTTTAGCGCTAGGTTCATCCATTTTTCTTGCAATTGATGAAAGAATATTAAAATTCATTTTGTATTTTATTTTCATCAAGTGTATCCTCATAATTAACTTTATATATTTAATATTTAGTATTTCCCTTTACTCCCACATTTACGGACATATTATTTCCGTATATTGTACGTCTTTAGCACCAAGTAAGGAACAATAGACAACCAATTAATCTAAGTAATTCTCTGCATTTTTAAGCAGAAGAATTGGGAGAGACTAAGAAGGGAGAATATAGAGGAGGAAAAGATAGTGGCTCATAGTTGTACGGATAAAATGGAGGAATTGTAATGTACCACAATTCACTTTATTTTTCTGCCAAGAAAAAGGCCGTTTAATGCAAGTTCTTATTTAGATGTATAAATGGAAAATTTCCATCATTCGATTTTTCTTTTTTGTGTAAGTCATATTACTTGTGTGTGTGTGTGTGTGAGAGAGAGAGAGAGAGAGACTGTGTGCGTGTGTATATGTTAATGTGTGTGTGTATTTGTGTGCGTGTGTGTGTGTGTGTGTGAGTGTGTGTGTATTTGTGTGTGCGTGTGTGTGTGTGAGTGTGTGTGTGAGTGTGTGTGTGAGTGTGTGCCTAAAATAGGTATGCGCGTTAGTACACTTTGACATTTCATGTTGTTTCAGCACCAGTTTGTGAATAAATTACGTCATATCTAACCCATCTAATACCATGCAAACGAAGGTATCTCGCTGTCGTCGTGTACTCTTTTGTGTTTCTCTACACAGACAGTTTAATTACTGGTACAGAGATTTGTGCAACAGAATAAAACATACGTAATTTTTTTTTCCTATTTTGCTAAAAGTAATTATCATTGTCATTGACATAACATAGTATGTCGAGGAATCCATTTGAGATTTAATGGTTCTTTTTCGGCATCCACGGATGGCCTATTTTGAATGTTTGGGGACAAGACCCTACAACAATAAGCAGTAAATAGTAGTTAATTAATCAGTTATTTTGAATTATCTTGCCAAACGATTGTCTTCATTTTAAAGTAGAAATATAGGATAAAAGAGAGCAGAAAGAATGGGAAAAAATGAAATAGAATTACACATAGCTTTAGAGACAGAAATAAATCTGATTGTATATAATTCGCATTCCTTTTCTGGTTTGGTAGAAAAGGAACACGGACTGGGTATATTGATATGTACACACACACACACACACACACACACATCAAGAAACAATTATATTTGGGATGTATTTGACCTGTACAAAGGCCGAATTCACAGATAATTCGCTATGGAGAACCTTTCTTGCTTTAGGCAATCAGTATTGAAATGCACTAACGATCATTTCAAAAATGCCCTTCCTTGGCAGAACATCGAATGCATTTCTCATTCCTTAGCACCGTGTACCGCAAGAGAGGTAACTCTGAACGAACTTCGGAAACAGTTGCTTCTTTACAGTGAACCAACATCAAAAGTTGAGCTGTTCACGGGTGATGCCGGGTCTGCTAAAGCACATAGTAGACATGCGCAAGCGGTGTTCCGAATAAGCAAACATTGAAATCTGCTCAAATATGTTTGGGGCATATTTCTACTACACCTGTTCAGTAGAAAGTACTGATCATAACCAGGAAGCTAGAAATGCATACACTGTTCCGCTGAGAGAGGACACTTTGAAATGACGATTGGTGTTTTTCCACACCTATTGTCTGTAGGTCCTCCACAGCCAGTTAGCAATGATTACGGTCTTTTTGCTGGCAAATTATGTCCCAAACATACCTTTTCATTCACAACGCTGCTTTTTGCGCACCCACTACAATATTTTGGCAGGAAGATTGGCAGGAAGAACGGTGGAAGTCCTCCTCAAATCGATGATCTGGTTCAAATGCTTGCATTAGTATGAAATCTGTTAAAGTCACTTAAGTTTGTCGCTCAAGAATTCAGAGCATAAAGAGTCGGAATAAAGTATGGCATAAAAATCCAGCCATAAAGATGGTGCTATAAAAATCTAGCCAATCCACCGCCCAGTTGAGGAATTATATTTTTCGATATGAAAAAGGTGAAAAGCAAAGTTGTCTTCGGTAAGACTTTCACTCAGAACTAAAAACAAAAAAAAAAACCCCTCAAAAGCTAACAAACTAGAAAGCATTTTCTTTTAGGCTATAAATATTCTTCAAGATCACTTGCCTTGGAATAGTTACAGACCAGGTTTAAGATGAAGAAAAATTCGAGAGAGATCCGGAAATACAGAAAGCACAGTTATCGTTGTTGCAATGGGCGCTGCACATATAAGTCACTCGTACATTTTTTATGGTGTATAAAATGTTAACACACGCACACATATATATATACACACACACACACACGCACTCTCACTCCTATATACACACACATATATATACAACCACTTGCACACACCCTCACATACACAGATACATATATACACATGCATACACGCACACATATATACACACTTAGAAACATACACACACAT
Source organism: Octopus bimaculoides (assembly GCF_046866305.1). NCBI lineage: Eukaryota > Metazoa > Mollusca > Cephalopoda > Octopoda > Octopodidae > Octopus > Octopus bimaculoides. Next base: position 188,138,812 of record NC_142928.1, on the reverse strand, counting down.
ACACGCACTGACACGCACATACACACGCTTACACAGAGATGTACACATACATACATACATGCACTCACCCATATACACACTCACATACACACCTACACACATTCGCTCAGACACACGCATACATACACTACATACATGCATTTAAACACATACATATAATCACATTCACATAGACATGCTTATATATACGCACACACATCTACACACACTCGCACCTCCACACGCATACATACACAGAAACAGACTTAAACACATACATATACTCACATTCACACAGGCATTCACTTACAAACACATACCTACACACATATATACACGCACCTACATACATAGACACTTGCACATACACACACATACATAAATACACATACATGCACTTAAACATACATATACCCACATTCAGAGAGACACACTTACATATACACACAGGCAATCACATACAAACGCACACACACTCACACACATTCATACACATACACAGACACACACTTATACGCATGAAAGCAGTACTATACCACGACTTTTGCACGCGATGATTAAAAATCTAAAGAAACACTTCTAGAAATACGGAAGCATACACACACAATATTCATAATACGGAAGCACACACATGCAATACTCATAAGAGAGAAGCACATACATAATACATGACTTCGTATTTGATTTACGACGTATATTTTAAGTTTGATCAATCCATTTATCGATTTCACATAGACTTATGTCATAACTCGAATTTATATTTCTTTTAATAACTCCTTGAGTATTTTCCTGAATAATATTTGAAATGATCAGACGAAACGGTGCAGTACCTCGCTTATATGCATATGTTTTATTACACACAGACACGCGCACACATGTATACGTATGTATATATTATATGTGTGTGTGTGTATGTGTGTGTGTCAATGTATATATATATATATATATATATATATATATATATATATATATATATATATATATATATATATATATGTATACCTGTGTGCGTGTTTACGTGAAGTTATTAATACATATATTTTGTATACACCATTAAAAACAAACTATATATGGAAAAGCTTTTTACATACAATATTATTCAAAGAATTTACTGACTTTTTTACTATCTATTTAATTGTTTATTCTATATTAAGCTTATGCGTATCATTATATTATTACAAATGTATGTATGTATGTATGTATGTATGTATGTAATATAATATAGTATGATATAACATATATATGTATATATGCATTGTGATATTTCAAGATGGTCATTTTGTTTTTGCCAAATAAACACACGCGCTATATATCCGTTCTTGAATTCTGATATATTTCTGTTCTTATTTTATGTTCTTTATCTGAAAATCTTTCGTCACACATCCTGTGACCTCTTCAGCGGCTTTCTATCCTACATGTCTCCTCCTATTCCGGAAGAGTTGCGGAAGAGGTAAAGGACATAAAATATGAACAATAATAAATCTGAAGTGAAAAACAAATATATATCGCGTGTGTTTATTTGGCAAAAGAAGGAAAAAAAAACCCCGACTATCCCGAAATATAAGAACACACGATTTCACATCAGGAATCTTGCAAAACTAATACATACATACATACATACATACATACATACATACATACATACGTACATACATACATACAAACGTAATCTGAACGAACTGGGTTTCTGAAAGAAGCCTGCGAAACTAAGTCGCATCGAGCCGAATCAAACTGTTTTAAATGATAATGATGATGATGATGATAATGATAATAATAATAATAATAATAATAATAACAATAATAATAATAATAATAATAATAATAATAATAACAATAATAATCTGGAAGAGGCAAAATCAAATGTATAGACAGGCTAGCGATACCATTGGGGAAGGTTATGAAGCAAATAGAAGAGACGTGCTAGAAGTACTTGGGGATATTGCAAATGGATAAATTGATGGAGAAAGAAATGACAGAAAAAATTTAAGGTAGAGTACTTGCTCAGACTGAGACTGGTCCTTAAGTCGAAATTAAACGGACAATAAGATTGAAGCTATCAACACCTGGGCGGTTTCACTCCTTAGATATGGAGTAGGGGTAATCGCATGGACAGTAGACGAACTAAACAGCTTAGACAGAAAGACAAGGAAGTTGCTAACTTGATATCGGATACTCCACCCAAAAAAGTGACACAGACAGGCTGTATGTACCAAGTAAAAGAGGAGGAAGAGGATTCATTGGATGCGAACACAGCATTAGAGCAAAATAAAACATGGCATGGTATGTAAAAAAATACCACAGAACCTATGGATGACTAAAAGTGATCTAAAACCGGAAGTGGAAGCTCTAATCTGTGCTGCTCAAGAGTGGAAACACACCATTGGGCTTTCAAACGTAGTCCTTAGCTGGCTTTGGACGATGATTCGTGTGGACCCCTTTATCACAGAAAAGAAAAGTAAATAAGAGAAGCAAGAGAAAAATAACCTATTTCGAATTTAAGTCTGTTTACATGGCAGGGCATCGTGTAAAATGGAAGTTGGAAGTGAGAAAGGAGGACCAAAAGTGAAGACACGATTTGCATCAGAGTAATAATAAAAGGGAGGAAGGATGGGGAGAATTATGAGAAAAAAATAACCAGTGAGAAAGAAAAAGGAAGAAGTGGAAGAGAATAGAAGGATAGAACTAGTTAGGGTAGGAAAGTGAGAAGAGGAGTGGAGAGCTCACGATACCGGACTTTACCGATATAAATGTGTAATGTTTCGTATGTGTAGATGTTAAATTGCATTTTAATATGTGTGGAAGGATGATAAAACGGTGATTTTGGGTAGTAATTCAAATCATATAATCCGGTTAAGAATGTGAATGTATTGTTCTACGCACACAAACACACACATGCATATAAGAAATTATATAATGCTACGGTAACAAGAACTCATGTAATGGACTTCAGCTATGCAATGAACGTAATTTCTTGTTCTCTTATCCATTTCTATAGTTTCTTATGACGCTCTGTACTCAATTAATGGGGAAAAGGGGAAAAATACCGAGAAAATATCCCCACCCCCTATTTGTCTCTGATGACGGTATATCCCATACTCGGGAATATCCCAGAAATAACTGTATGATTTTGAATTTCTTACTTTAATAGTAATATATATGACTCGAGATGTTTGCCTTGCTTTGATGTTTGACGTCCTGTTTAACAATTACACACACACACACACACACACACACACACACACACATACACACACACGCACACACACACACACACACACACACACACACACACACACACACACACACACACACATATGAATGGCCACTGGCCATTGAATATGGACAATGATGACTAATAAGATCTATATCAAATTCCGTGTATGATATATAAACAAGATTTTTTTTGAAATTATCCTCCTTTCAGAGAAGACTAAATAAATGCCTCGCAGCAACTGCGACCGACTCCAGATCAAAAAAGTGGGTGGATGGGTGGGTAATCTTTGAATAATGAGTTCTCCGAAATTAACGTACCAATATATTAAAGACTGATTGTCTGGATGACCGAACAGATGTGGACACTTGGATATATAAAAAAAAAGGAACATAAGACGTTTCTTTGCGTGGAAGCAAACACACACACACACATACACATCATCATCATCATCATTGACAACGACTTCGATGTTTCGGCCAGCTCGGGATTTCGCCTGTATATACGTGCCGAGTTCAAATACCGACGATGTCGAGTCTGCCCGAAGTAACGAACACATGTATTAATATTCCCTTTAAAATCTATGAATTGTGCAAATTATATTTGTAATATCCTATCCTAAGGATGGGGAATACTGCAACTAAAACATAAGACTTGTAGAAACGTACGTAGCAATGTATCAAGGGATTTATGGATTTCCATCAAAAGATCTTGTTGTTACTATATATATATGTTAAATTAAAAATTAAGGTTTAGAAAGAAGACATTAAAATGCAGTATCGAAGGCGATGAGCTGGCAGAAACGTTAGCACGCCGGGCGAAATGCTTAGCGGTATTTCATCTGTCTTTACGTTCTGAGTTCAAATTCCGCCGAGGTCGACTTTGCCTTTCATCCTTTCGGGGGTCAATAAATTAAGTACCAGTTGTGTACTGGGGTCGCTCTAATCGACTGGCTCCCTCCCCCAAAATTTCGGGCCTTGTGCCTAGAGTAGAAAAGATTAAAATGCAATATCCAAACCTTGTTTCGGGTAACTTCCAGGTTTTGTGCCTGTAGAGCACGCTTACTACCTATGGCTATCAGGTGTCATCCGCGTTACTGCGCTTTTGTCGCTAACTCTGCGTCAGGAATTCCTGGGAACACGTTGGGATATATTTTAAATGATTGATACGGAAGACGGAGTGTAAACGAGAAGCTTTATTTAGCACAAAAATCGT
>NC_142928.1:188111907-188131907 GCF_046866305.1 Octopus bimaculoides | reverse complement strand
AAAAAAACTAGAAGAATCAATGTCACTCAGTTTGTATTGCTGCTGTTGTTGTTATGGTAGAGACGGACTATATGTAATCTGAACCTTTCCCCACCTTATTTATTTTTTTTTACGGAATCCCACGTTTTAGGCTATGGAGATTCCGATTCTGAAAAAAAATTGTTTGAAAAATTTCAATTCCCCTCCCCAACCAAGCAGGCTATTTACATGCTAGAAATAACAGCCAAATCTCACAAAACTAGTGTTAGGGTTAGGTTTAGGGTTACGGTCAGGGTTAGGGTTAGGGTTAGGGTTTGAGTTAGGGTTAGGTTTACCCTGTGGATCTATATAAAAACCGGGGGGGGGGGGGAATCGAAATTTTGAAATTGAGATTTTTGAAAATTTTTTTTTCAGAATCGGAGTCTCCATAACCTAAAATGTGGGATTCCGTAAAACAAAAAAAAAAAAAAAAAAAAAAAAGTGGGGAAAGGTTCAGATTACAGATAGTCTATCTGGAGCGTTGTTATTATTGCTGCTGTTGTTACCCTTACATACAGGCAATTTTTTCTTTAAGGAGAGAGGGAAAATTTGCCGATTGAATAAATTCCAATTTTAGAGCCTTTCATGAGAATATTTAGAATACACAATGTGAGGAGAATGGAATGAACGAATGAATTGAATGGAAATAATAATAAACTAGAACGAACCACGGGAGCGAAATAACAGTAGCAGCAGCGGCAGCATTAGTAGTAGTAGTAGTAGTAGTAGTAGTAGTAGTAGTTGTAAGTAGGCTCTAAAGAGACGTTGAAATGCTATGCTCACTATTCGGATTCCATTCATGTTTGTACTCCCTGCTGTCGCTAATGTACCACACAAGGAAAACATGACTATAGCGCAGTTTTAACCTCCCTTACAAACAAATGGACTCGTCCCACATTGTTTCACTGTTTTCATATACATATTAAGTTTGTGTAGACATCCATCGAATCTATCTATCTATCTATCTATCTATCTATCTATCTACTTTCATGTAAATATTTATTATTCTTACATAAGACATGCTTGCAAATGAAACAACTCTTTCTTCGCACCATTATCTGTGCGTGTGAGTGTGCTAGGGCATGTGTGTATTTGTGTGTCCGTGTGAGTGTATGTTTGTAACATATATGTTTGTGTGTATATATGCGTGTGTATATATGTTTGTATACATGTGCATGTGTATATATATGTATTTATAGATGTGCGTACATATATATGTAATATATGTGTGGGGGTATATATTTATAGACGTATGTATGTGTGTATGGATATATATGTATATGTCTATATCTCTCTCTACACACACACATATATATATACACAAATATATATACATATATATACACATATGTATGTATATATATACACATATAAATATATACATAAATGCATATACATATAAATATATATACATGTATACATATATGTATATATATATATATATACATATAAATATTTATACATATATACACATATGTATGTATATATATATATATATATATATATATACATATAAATATATACATAAATGCATATACATATAAATATATATACATGTATACATATATGTATATATATATACATATATGCATATATATACATATATACACATATGTATGTATATATATACATATGAATATATAAATATACATATAATATATACATAAATATATATATGTATATATATACATAAATATATATACATATAAATATATGCATAAATATATATACATATCTATACATAAATATATATACATAAATATATATATACATATAAATATATGCATATATATATATATATATACATATATATACATATATATATATACATATATATATATATGCATATATCTATATATAGATACATATATGTATACATATATGTATATATATATATATATATATATATATATATATATATATATATATATATATAGAGTGTGTGACATATATATAGATACGCATGTATATATGTGTATCTATACAAGAATATATACATATATATATATATATATATATATATATATATATATATATATATATATATATATATATATAAAGTGTGTGACATATAGATACATATATGTATATATAGATATATATATGTGTCTATATATACATATATGTATACATATATCTATCTATATATCTATATATGTATATGTGTACATATATGTATATATATATACATGTATATATATCTATATGGTTGTATACATATATATATATCTAGAGAGAGGAAGAGAGAGGGAGAGAGAGAGAGAGAGAAAGAGAGAGACAGAGTGTGTGACATATAGATATATATGTATATATGTGTATCTATACAAGTATGTATATAGATGTATGGACATATATATATATATATATATATATATATATATATATATATATATATATATATATATATATATATATATATATATATATATATATATATATCCACATATCCACATATCCATCCTCTATGATATATCTATACAAGATCTAAAGGATATCGAATCAAGAACTATATTCCTGCGTAAGTGATATTACTTTCAGAAGTTTTCGATAGTTATTAGTAACGTATTAGAAGAACCGCTGACACATTTACTTGCAAAATCTGCCTTCAGTTAAGCATTTTCCAGAAGCTGTACATCTAAAAAGTGATTATCTGCTTGACAAAAGAAATTATTGTTTTCTCTTTATAACGTTAAGTAGGGGAAATATATCTTCAAAACTTCTATCATTCTATTTAGTGCATTGTAAAAAAAAAGTGGAGCTTATGAAAGGCTGTCTGTTGTAAAATACATTAAGTATCGCAAGAAATCATCTGATTGGATGTAACGTATTTCTGTGACATCACTTTTAAATCGTACATATTCCTAATTGATGCTTTAGATGTTTGTCATATGTACGATGTATTACATGTGTGTGTGGATATTGGTGGCATACACAATAAGGAGAAAAAGAAAATGAAAGAGATAAAGATAGGGAGAAGCAAGAGAGGAACAAGTAGGACAGAGAATGGCAGAGAAAGGGGGAGAGAGTGGGGGAAGCTTAGGAGATTGCGCAAGAGACAGAGTAAGACGTAAGAAATGTATAAAATAAGAGAGTGTATGTGTGTAAGAGGAGAGAGAGAGGGAGAGAGAGAGAGAGACGTGGAGAGAAAGTAACATAAAAGTTGAGTAAAGTAGGAGAATAGGTGATAGGTTAAGAGAGAGAGGAAATGAGGATGGATGATTGTATGAAATAGTGAAGGTAAGAGCGAGAGATAGTTTGTATGTGTGTATGAGTGTGAGAGGGAGAGATAGAAAAAGTTTATTAAATATATGTGACAAAGGTAGGAAGGAAGAAATGTATATAAATATGAGAGAGAGAGAGAGAGAGAGAGAGAGAGAGAGAGAGAGAGAGAGAGAAAGAGAGAAAAAAAAAAGAGAGAGAGAGAGAGAGAGAGAGAGGAGTGGAGACATAAATGTTAGAGATGTGTCAAGGAAGAGAAAAGAAAAGAAAGATTAACGGAAAGGGAGGAAAAAAAATAAAGCGGAGGGAAATGGAACTCGCCATGATAGATTGTGCGAGTGAACAGAGTTAGGGAGAGACGTATACTGTACCGTAGTAATGGCAGCAAACACAAAATGACACTACGCCGACGATGATGATGATGGTGATGATAAGAAACTTACGTTAGAATGTCCTAGTTAAAGCAGAACTAATAATTACTTGGAAGCTTTGTCAATCTAATTGTTCATTTCCTCCATCTTCCTGCTGGTCGTATGCTACCACGTGACTACCTTTACTAAGAGCTGATACAGAAAGCGAGACGTCAATCACATTAAGACACGCCGCCATTTTATCGTGTTATTTTTACTATCATTGTCGTTGTTGTTATACTACTACTACTACTACTACTACTACTACTACTACTACTACTACTACTACTACTACTACTACTACTATTATTATTATTATTATTATTATTATTATTATTATTATTATTATTATCATCATAGTTATTATTATCATTATTATTGTTGCTGTTGTTTTGTTTGTCTTTTTTTTAAAAACAGTTTATATTGTTTTTACCAGGAGTTACTCTAACGGTTAGTTTTCGTTCTATAAGAATTGAACAAAACACCTCCTACAGGAACATTACAATTTATGATACAGAAACACACGTTGCAGACCTAAGCAACCAAAAGTTATTGAATAAACAGCAATAACCATAACAACAACAACAACAACAACAACAGCAATAACAAGAAAAACAAAAGCAACAACAACAGTGCCAACTAAACAACTGCAGCAAGAATGGAACGAAAAGGTATACGAAGATAGGAAAACAATACCATTTAATTGAAAAGTCACATTTACTAGATAATATTTACGTATGTTTTATATGTATGTTTAATGTTTATTTTATTAAAAGTAGATACATTGACATGACAGGAATATATCTGTAATGGACTAGTTTGAATGACATTCGATAAATCTTTCAAAGAAGGGAACGAAAGTTAGTACATTGTAACAATTCAAAGACATTATTCTGTTATTGTCTGTGCTAAAATGAAATTCTAGATTCCTTTCGTGGCTAGACGACGTAGGTTCAATTCTAGCTTTCGCGATGCTTTCGGCACAATTTATAGACGTTATTGTCTGTGCCAAAAAGAAATTCTATATTCCTTTATATTATATAATTATATTTGAGGGAAGACTGAAGCATCTATTGTTGTTGGTATTAGAGATGGGGTGACGAAATGTATGGAGAAACGAGTAGACCATGGCATCGTGGCATATTTCAGATGGTATAAAATGTTGTTAGTCAGCCAAACATCAGGCCCGATCGAGCAGACATATGATCAAAAGCGTTCTAGTCATGACCAACCCTTATTTTTATTTCAAGCGCTACAGTTTTAATATGACATTTGAATGGAAGGCTGTATGTTGAAGTAGGATCAGTTACTATTTCTAGCATATCAGCTGTGTAGAGTAACGGTTCTCAACCAGGGTCCATATTGCCCTCGGGGGACTATATAAGATTTTGTTCTTAAAATTTATGTACGATAAATTGCTCATGCTTCTGAAACAGACAAAATATTTTGACATTTTAAAAATACAATTCCTAATAATATTTAATTATAAAAACAACAAAAAACAAGAGTACTCAGAGAGCGCAAACCTCCGCCAAGGCAACACCAACGTCCTCTCAACGATTAGCCAGAGATGATTTTTAAAATGAGAATATCTGAAATAAATTCAAATGCTCTCGCAAAGGAGAATACTAAAAATGAACCAGACTGTTCTCAAAAATTAAGTAAAAAAACCGGGAAAATAATCCAGAATCCTTGCCCAATACCGGATCGATCCCAAAATCTAATCAGTTTGTGCCAGACACGAGGTCAAGCATCCCTGAAAATTTCATCCGAATCCATCCAGCGGTTCTTGAGATATCTTGTCCACGGACAAAACAAATTGAAAATAATACCTCTGCCTTCGCTGAGGCAGAGGTAACAAAAACAATAGGCTTTTTAAAAAACATCTAATGGCAGTGGAGTTCAAGTAGAGTAAAATAAAAATTGACAGGGTCCGTAAGCAAAAAAAATGTGTAGAGGTTTATGCGTTGGATCATTTTATGTTAAGGCATTATATCATCCGATCTCCGACATAATCGATTGAAACATATCAAGGAAACTTGGTCAATTGCAATAAAGTAGCATTGAGATAGAGCTGGAGTATTGCATAGCATAAGTTTTTATATAAGGTCAGCTTAAGCCCACCCACATGAAATCAACAAGTTCAAATCCTACCTAATGATGAAAAGAAACTGATAACAATTTCACTACATTTCATTCTTTCTACAAATGGGGAATGTACAACTAAATTTCTCAAATGAAAGATACATACTAATGAATCGCAATTTCTCGTGATCGTGAAAACTTCAGATCAAAAATTTATCCTTCTCGGAACCACAAATTACTTCGACTTTGTATTCTTTGTCTTTATACAAAACAGAATTTCTCTCCACGCTAGATTGCTGTCTGTACATGAACTAGGACGAAAAAGCTGCTCCAGGCAAACCTTCTACACTGATTCCTTCGAAATGAAGTTCCGACTGACAGACCCTGCTCCTATGAACTTCAAGTTGTAAAGAGCCAATACAGAAGATCACCATTATTTCGTTGTCCTTATACAAACTCGACACTAGAAATTTCTCTCATATTAGAACTTTGTTCTTACCCACTTTTCCCCACAAACAAAACATTCACGCTGGAATTCAGCCTGAACGTCAATCGTAGTGACCGCAGATGTCTTGAAGGGTTTATAAAGATCATGTTCCTAGCGCTTTCCTTCTAGGCTAAAATGTCAAAACACTTGAAGATGCTCTTAAGATACTGTTTATAACAATGCGCGATGTGTATTGATTGAATCTATCAGTGACGTGTTCGGAGTTTTAGTTTATTGAGACATTTAAATGATTTTGGAATTTACAGTTTAAATAGTCTGTATGCATTTACAAACGCAATTGCAAACGAACAGAATAGTGTGGAATGGGATTAAGTTCGTAGACAGCTGAGTCGGTGATTCCTAGCTGTAGTAAATAACCCACAAAACAATGGGTTGTTCTTGTTTTTCACACAGACACCCATGGAAAAAACTATCGGTGGTGTTTGAGTGATGTTTTGATGTTACGGGACGTATTCAATTTTCTTTTCCACCCATAACATTAGTTTTTCAGATGTCATCTTAAATTTTAATTTAACTTTAACTTAAAATCAAACAAACACACAAATACAAAGTTCAGAGATTCGATTGACAAACACAAACACAAAAGCGAATCGAGGTTTCAAATACATCCTCCGGGCTGGTGCCAGTTACTGATTGATGCAATGATTGAGCCATTTCTTGAGCCATGAAGTACAGTATCAAATAGTTATAAAATCAAGAAAGAAAATAAAAAAAAAACGAACAAAACAACAACAAACAAAATAACCAACACGTAAACAAATACAAAAATTACATTGAGGCTACATAAAAAAGTCCTCCATATTGGTGTCAATTAGATACAAAACTGTTGCCATTTCTGCAGCCATATTTTGCCGTAGCAGTATTAAACTACTATTTCATCTATGCGTATGTTTTGTTCAGCAGTCGGTCCGTCCAAAGTCGCCGTCTTAGGGCCAGTTAACACGGTTCAATTGATCGCTGCTGAAGAGACGCCGTGATACAACTGCGTCGTGCAAACTAACCCATGGTGCAGCCTTCATAAAGAGTTCATTCCCGAAAAAAATTCTGTCAATCTGAATGGGGAAATGTGACACGGTAATTATACACACAGACGCACAGATATACACAGACGTTCATATATATATATATATATATATATATATATATATATATATATATATATATATATATATATATGCATGTATATAATATTTATATGTATATATATATATATATATATATATATATGTATATATATAATATATATATATATATGTATATATATGCATATATAATATATGTATATATATGCATATATATAATATATGTATATATATGCATATATATAATATATATATGTATGTATATACATATATATATATATATATATATATATATATGAATATATGTATATATATATATGAATATATGTATATATATATGAATATATGTATGTATATATATATATATATGAATATATGTATGTATGTATATATATATATGAATTTATGTATGTATATATATATATATATATATATGAATATATGTATGTATGTATATATATATATGAATATATGTATATATGTATATATATATGAATATATGTATGTATGTATATATATATGAATATATGTATGTATATATATATGAATATATGTATGTATATATATATATATGAATATATGTATGTAGGTATGTATATATATATATATATATATATATATATATATATATATATATGAATATATGTATGTATATATATCTTTATGTAAATATATATATATATATATATATATATATATATATATATATGCTACTATGTAAATATATATATATATATATATATATATATATATATATATATATATATATATATATATATATATATATGTGAACATATATATAATTATATGAGTAGTCACACACAAATAAACGTCCTGATATACTGTAAAACTTAAAACACAATTTATTAGTTCACATTCAATAATATGTTGTCACGTTTAGTATATTAGCAGTTTTCATACGAAAGCGTTTTCACAGTTTATTGGAAATGTTGATTTTAGTATTCAGCTTCCAAAGTGTTAAATTATGGATTATCTTGGAGAGTGTTGTAAGAAATCGGTGAGTGTCTGGTAGATCGTTGAACTGTTTACATCAATAAAATGGTTGTTAAAATGAACACCATATATGTTATATCGTAATATTGCTGGTTTTGAATTATAATAATGTATATTTAGGTATCAATGTATCAATATTTTTCCGTGTTGTTTTATATTGTTTTACGCTGTTGAGCAGTTGTAAGATCAGGTTTAATGTTGCATTAAGTTGATGAGCCTTGTTCAGTGTAGTTAGATTTTATTTATATACTGCAATGATTCAAGCAAGTTACAATACACTTTTTATTTCCTCTCGTTGAATATATAAAGATTGCTATATACTGAATCATTTTTACATAATACTGAGTTTGCATGGGTCATCAAATGTGGAACAGAAATTTATTTCGATTTTGCCTCTATTTCATTGACGGTAAATGAAGATAAGTAACGTGTTATAAGTAGAGGTTTGTTGGAACTAAGTGAATAGAAGACCTCAAATGATATGTTCTTTTATTGAATATTTCTTAATATTCTCTCCCTTAAGTACAAGCATGATTGCAGCTATTTGAAAAAGTACTCATCAGTTGAATTAAAAAAAGAAAATACATAACACCACACAAGCAGATCTTATCGACGTTACAACTTAACGCCCTAAAATGGAAAGACATCAGAGATAATGTTGTCCAAGATACACATAGATTATAAAAAGTAGAAGAAAAAATATTCGTAGATGAAATTCATTTAACCCCCGATCTGTTCCGAGCTCACGTGGGGCAGAAGAACAACAAAAACTATGAGAACATTAAAACAAACAACAACATAAACCTGTGTGAAAGTATTGCGAAGATTATGTTTGAAAATTAAGGATTAAAAATAGGATATGAATGACGGTGAGAGATAAAGGATTGTAGTTTTAAAACTTAATGAATCATACATTTATTATTCTTTTCTACTCTAGGCACAAGGCCTGAAATTTTGGAGAAGGGGGTCAGTCGATTAGATCGATCCCCAATATGTAACTGGTACTTAATTTATCGACCCTGAAAGGATGAAAGGCAAAGTGGACCACGGCGAAATTTGAACTCAGAAAGAAAGTAAAGACAGACGAAATACCGCTAAGCATTTCGCCCGGCGTGCTAACGTTTCTGCCCGCTCGCTGCCTTCATTCATTTATTATGTACATTGAAAAAAAAGTTATATGAATGGATTAAGCAATCATGGGACATGACAAGCAATTGTTATATCGACTCTAGAGACACAGGACGTAAAAGGTGATGTTGTCGGGACTTGCATATAGAGACGAAAGAAAATACCGAAATACATTTTATAAGAGCTCTACGATTTTTGCCACCACGCCATCTTATTATGGCTCGTAACACATGCAAACGCCTTCATATTTGGGGACAGAGAGAATACCCGACTACTTGATCGGTAATGTATTTAATCAACATCTTGCAGGATAAAGAACAAAATTTAAGCTGACTAAAGTCCATAGGTAGGAGTTGAAGTTGTTGATCTCGGATGTGCTTGAATAAGCCTAAGACCGTGAGAAGATGCAAAAAAAAAAAAAAAAAATGCATAGTTTTCGACGTCACGCTCTTCTGATTGAGCAAATTTGTGCGCCGTTCGCTGTAACGTATATACTAGTTCACCGCCATTTTCTGCGATGCTCCAACGTATCTACCAATTCATTGCCAAGTTTATTCGTCGTCTAATGTACGTACAATCGTGCCCACCACCTACTTTGAGACGAAATATAATAATCGCTGCATTATGTCATTATATAATTGGCTGGAAGAGAATAACAATGTATATCCCAAAGCAGAGTTTAAGCAAACGTACAAAGATACATGAAAACACACACAAACACACACACACACACACACACACACACACACACACACACACACACACACACACACACACACACACACACACACACATATGTATATATATATATATATTTCATTTTATTTTATTTTATCTAGTTTCAGCTCATGAGCTGTGGCCATGCTGGGGCACCACCATTTATATATATATATATATATATATATATATATATACCTATCTGTCCTTATATATATATGCATGTATCTATATATATCTATATCTATATATGTATATATATGTATATATATATATGTATCTATATATATGTATATATATATATGTATCTATACATGTATATATATATGTATATATATATGTATCTATTTATATATATCTATATATGTATCTATATATATATGTATGTATGTATCTATCTATCAATATATATATATTTATATGTATCTATATATATATGTATCTCTCTCTCTCTCTGTGTATATATCTATATATATGTATCTATATTTATATATATATATATATATATATATATATATATATATATATATATATATATATATATATATATATATATATATATATATGTATCTATCTATATATATGTATGTATCTATATCTATATATCTATTTATATATCTACCTATCTATCTATATATCTACCTATATATATATATATATATATATATATATATATATATGTATCTATCTATATATGTATATACATATATCTATATATATCTATGTATATCTATATAATGTATCTATATATATGTATTTATCTATCTATATATTTGTATCAATATTTATATATCTACATGTGTATAAATATATATGTGTATATATACATGTATCTATATATATCTACATAACTATAAATATATATATGCGTATGTATCTATATTTATATGTATGTATTTCTCTACATACATACATACAGTCGTACATGCATACATATATATGTCAGATTAATATAGATTACTGGAGGCTGCTGCAAGAGAAATTCACAATTCATGACAATTCATGATGGCAGAATAACAGAAAAATAATGAAAAACCAAAGAGAAACAGCAAGGCATTTATATATATTATTCATAATTTCTAATTTATCGATTCTTACTCTAAACATATCCATTTGCAGACATTGAGTTTGCATGAATAACATTTGTCATTTTTTTTCTTCTACATCTTGAGGTATTTCATGTTTCACTTCCACATACGCAGAAACTCACGCCCGTGCGCATAGATACTCACACAAACACACAGACATACGCACATACTTCAATTCTTTTATAGGCACATACATACATAACCTCTCTCATACGCTTATACTAGCATATTTACACACACATACACACACACGAATGTATATGTGTTTATGTATCTAACTATATATATATATATATATATATATATATATATATATATATATATATATATATATATATATATATATATATATATAAAGTTCGCTGATAAAAAAAATGCGAGTTAATTTGCCACGAGGATACACGCACAAACTTGCACACACACTCACACATGCATACGTTCATATATATATATATATATATATATATATATATATATATATATATATATATATGGGAGAATGTACGAAAAACAACAACAGACGAGGACAGGTGGTGTAAACAACAAAAGGATGTATTAGTATGACGCTCGGGAATACGGAAAGTCTTTAACGTTTCGAGCTACGCTCTTCAACAGAAAGAATACGGAGACAAGGAGAAAAACACGGAGAAAAAAAATTGAATAGTGTTCAGATATATATATATATATATATATATATATATATACACATATTTATTTACATACATAGAAACACGGTCATATATGTGTGTAAATATATGAAACTATGATTCTGCATGTATGCGTGTGTATCTATCTATCTATCTATCTATCTATCTATCTATCTATCTATCTATACAAATATGTCCGCATGTGTGTGTCTCTGTGTATATGTCCGTATGTGTGTGTCTCTGCGTGTAGATACATATGCATAGATGCACATTTACGTATTCGTGTAACAATTCAAAACGTCTTTTCTCGCACATTGTCTTCAACTCGCAAAAATATATCCACTCTCTTCCTCCAGACTCCCTCTTTCCCCAGTTATATTACAAAGAAAATACCAAACAATAGAAACAAAAATAAATAAATGAAATATATAAATAACACTGGCAAGCAACTTGACCTCTGTACGCATCATGTAACTCGGCAACCTAGTTTTCAAATCATACAAACATACTTACAAACACATATACGTAGAGACATATATACATATATAATGTTTTATATATAATAATAATAACAATAAAGTATAAAAACCGTTAAAGATCTTATCAGTGGCCAGCATATAAAATAGAGCTATTAAGGTGAATTCATATCTAGAGATTTATTGTAGTATACAATAGAATTAAAATTAAGGGCATAGAACAGACTGTGCCTATGCTGAAAATAGACGCTAAATCGTCAAATCCCTTAAGAATTGGTCTTTTCTACGCCCTTAGTTATAGCTGTATTTTATATCATTATAAATCTCGATATGTTTACATTCATACATACATACATACATACACACATATATATATATATATATATATATATATATATATATATATATATATATATATATATATATATATATATATATATATATATGTATATATGTATACACATTGACAAACAGGTATATATATATATATATATATATATATATATATATATATATATATATATATATATATATAGATAGATAGATAGACAGATAGATACACACACACATATGGTCAATAAATACCAGACTTTTAAAGACATAGTATGTACTGCGGTAGATTTGTCCCCACTAAACTATCCAAGTAGGTGCTCCAGCATAGGAGCATTCCACTGATTGAAACACACACACACACACACACACACACACACACACACAGAGAGAGAAAAATATAAGATTAAGATAACAATTACCTCAGCAAAAACAAACAAACAAACAAAAATACAACGACTCCTGCCTCGTGCGAGTACAACATGGTTACTACAATCAGCTTAGTGTATTAAATTTTGTGTACTGGCTAAAATTATTACCCGGTTTACTATAAAAGCAAATCACAAGTCTTGATCTGAGTTATTTCATTACATACGGACTATAAGTAAGATTCCACTTCCAGTCTTTTGCTGTCTACTCAACTTGTTCTTCCAATTGATTATTTTTATTAAAATTGCAAACGTTTCTAAGTAAATTACTTCCCCTTTCCGCTCTTCAATTTATTACCTTAATGCTTATTTAATTTATTCATTTAACGACACTATGTTTCTTATATGTTTTTTCACACATTAATCATTTGTGTTATTTCTTTTATGGCGTGTATGCTTTGTGTGTATGTACTTCATATATATATATATATATATATATATATATATATATATATATATATATATATATATATATATATATATATACAAATACATACACTCGCGCACATACATACAATCATATATATGTATATACATATGTATGTATAAGTATATATATATATATATATATATATATATATATATATATATATATATATACATACACAGCATACTCACAATTAAATGCACATATATACATATACATATATATGTACATACATATGTACACACACAAATGTATGTAAATAGAAAATGTGTATATATACACACCAACACACACACATGCATTTCATATATACCTATATAGACATACGTATATAGAAACAGACATCTATCCATGTACATATATATATATATATATATATATATATGGATACCGTCAGATGATGTAGACATCTCTGATAAGAATCCAATGTATATATATATATGTGTGTATGTATACACACCAACACACACATGTATTTCATACATACCTATATAGACGTACGTATATAGAAACAGACAGCTATCCATGTATATATATATATATATATATATATATATATATATATATATATATATATATGTGTGTGTGTGTGTGTGTGTGTGTGTGTGTGTGTGTGTGTGTGTGTGTGTGTGTGTGTGTGTGTGTGTGTGTGTGTGTGTAGATCGTCAGATGATGTAGACATCTCTGATGAGAATCCAATAAGGTTCGAAAATCGATTAAGGTTGACCATAATTTTTTCAGTCTAAAATTTGCCCTGTTTATAATCACACCGTATGTTACACACACACACACACACACACACACACACACACACACACACACACACACACACATATACATACGTATGACAGCATATGTGTGTGTGCGCGCGTGTGTGTATGTGTGTGATATTAAGTGGGGGAACCAGTTGGGTAACGTTTCAACATCTTGTGTGACCTCCGTATAGAACGCTTATCATTTCAATATTTATGCCTATTTTAAGACAAGCCTTCCTTTTAATTATCGGTTTGCGATGAGATAAGGAAAGAAGAAAAAAAAAATAATATAAGTCAACAGGACTTTATTACGAGGAAGATAATAGAATACACTTCACTCTCCTCCTGAGCTGTGTCCGTTTCTCTAAGAAAGTATTGAATATCAACGCTAACTATTTATCATAATACGATCTGGCACAGGTCAAGATAAAAAAAAAAAGAGATGAAGATAATAATAATAATAATAATAATAATAATAATAATAATAATAATAATAATAATAATAATGATTACAGCAACAAGAATGCTACTGCTGCTGCTGATTAACTGGCATTGCAGGAATGGATTCACGATATCTAATTGTTGCCTACACCACCTGTCTTCGTCTTTTGTCTTTTGGTGAATTCTCCATATATAATATGTATTTAGTTTTGTTTTCTTT
The DNA here is from genome assembly GCF_046866305.1 of Octopus bimaculoides. NCBI lineage: Eukaryota > Metazoa > Mollusca > Cephalopoda > Octopoda > Octopodidae > Octopus > Octopus bimaculoides. Next base: position 188,116,914 of record NC_142928.1, on the reverse strand, counting down.
TTAATTTTTTGAAAATATAGTCTTTTTGCTGATTTTACCTTTACGGGACACTATACTGTATATATATATATATATATATATATATATATATATATATATATATATATATATATACAGAGAGAAAGAGAGAGAGAGACAACGAGAGAAAGAGAGGGAAAGATCGATAGATTTATATGTATGCGTATATAAGTATGCATATAATATTGTGATTTATACTCATATATGTATGTATGCATGTACATATATACATATCATATACAAACACATATATGTATACGTACGCACACACACACACATTCATACTTACAGATATACGTACATATATTTATGTATATTTATATATATATAGATATGTATTTATATATATAATTTATATATATATATATACTCACACATGCTGTCATGTATATATATATATATATACATATATATATATATATATATATATATATATAACATGCAATCATAGTTTCCTTTGAACAGGAAAGTGAAAATAACACCTAATATTTACTGTTGCAGAAAAGTGATTTCCGAGGCTAATATTCTTACATTCGGCATGAATATTCCCGGTGTGAGTCTTTTTGGAGAATATTATAGGAATATATGATTGAATCATGAGGGAATCAGCTTATCTCAACATTTTTATCCTGTTATGAATAAGATTTTCTTGTACTCGTGTTGCTATGATCCTAATAAAGTTAGGATGAGAGGAGAATTATATTATACGGATCACTGTAAAGAAGGAAGATATATATTAAAGAAGAAAAAATATTAAAAAAAAATAATCATAAGGTAAAAGAAAAAATAGGAAGAAAGCAGTATCTATGTGATTGCCCGTCTATCTAGTTATCTATCAAGGAATCTGTCTGTGCACTTACAATCACACACATACACACACGCACACGCACACACACAATATATATATATATATATATATATATATATATATATATATGTATATGCACATACACTAACACCTGCGCAGATATTGAGTGTGAGGGAGCCGATATTTGGTAGCATCCATATACCTGCATTTTAATCAGCCATTCCCTGAATATTTATTTAAATATGTAGTTACATACACATACATATACATACACACACACATATATGTATATATATATTTATATACATACACACATACAAACAAACATGTATATATACGCATTTGTTATGTGTGTGTATATATATACACACAAACACATGTATATATATGCATTTATGTATCTGTTTGTATCTATCTATCTATCTATCTATCTATCTATCTATCTATCTATCTATCTATCTATCTATTTATCTATCTTTCTATCTATCTATCTATCTATCTGTATGTATGTATCTATCTTTCTATCTATCTATCTATCTATCTGTATGTATGTATCTATCTTTCTGTCTGTCTGTCTATCTCTCTCTGTCTTTTACGCACATACACATGTCCATTTGTCAACTTATCAGTATATACACATCTATAGTTACTGATGGAAGCACCCACTCCCACATATATACCAACGTACTCTCATGGCTTCAGTGCTCAACCATCAACAGCAGCAAATGTTAATTATATTTATCTGCATTACATTACATTGATGTTTTTTTCCCCGAAATCTATCTACGTCTGTTTCTATACCTTGACAAAAATCCTGGCAGTAAATACATATCTTCAAAGTGCGGTTAATTTAAGTTAGCGTTTGCGAGTGTCCACAACGTGGTTAAGCACACATTAGTCTATATATATATCTATATATATTGTCTATAGGCGCGTGGTTTAGTGGTTAGAGTGTAGCGCTCACGATTCCTACACCGTGGGTTCGATTTCCGGACTGGCCAGTGCGCTGTGTTCTTGAACAAAACACTTCATTTCACGTTGCTTCAGTCCAATCAGCTGTAAATGTGTAACCCTGCGAGAGAATAGCCTTCCGATCAGCTGGCTGGCATCATTCGAAAACTAAAACAATGTGAAGAGTATTGTGACCAGCGATGTATAAAACATCTCATAGTTCGGTCCATACTGTGATACCAATTGGATGCTTTTGACAGAAAGCTTCTAAGAGGCTATGTTTATAATTGGAAGCTTTTTTCCTGCTTCTAAAATGATTGTGGTCTGTTGTCTAGATATGATACGAAAGTCTGTTGTAGGTGGAGACAAATGCAGAGGAAACATAAGTTGGCACCAATTCCATTCTTCATTAGATGTTAACAATAGACGTCGTCACAAATAATAGATCAGCGTAAAGTTTCAAAGAGATTTCACAATGAATTGTTGAAATACAATGGCAAGGCAAAGTTTGTTGGAACCAATAAATATTGGTGTGTCATCAAAGCTGACCAAATACACTATCGATATACCAGACATAGAATCCATTGAACTCTGTATCAAATATTTAGAAACATTTCTTTCCACACCAATGAGTCACTCTCTTCCTTTCTCTCCCACTGTCGTTCTCAGTCTGTCAACTTACCTACTTGTCTGTCTGCCTCTATCTATCTATCTATCTATCTATCTATCTATCTATCTATCTATCTATCTATCTATCTATCTATCTATCTATCTATCTATCTATCTATCTATCTATCTATCTATCTATCTATCTATCTATCTATCTATCTATCTATCTATCTATCTATCTATCTATCTATCTATCTTTTTATCTCTCTATCTCTCTATCTATCTTTCTATTTCTCTATTTCTCTCTCGATCTCTCTAACTTTCTATCTATCTTTCTCTCTCTCTCTCTCTCTCTATCTTTCTATCTCTCTCTCTATCATTCTATCTCTCTATATAGCTTTCTATCTCTATCTATCTATCTTTCTATCTCTATTTATCTATTTATCTATCTAGGTTTTTATTTTTTTATTTACTTGTATCTGTGTTTGTGTAATTACGTATATACAGAGAGAGAGGAGAGAAAGAGAGAGAGAGAGAGAGAGAGAGAGAGAGAGAGAGAGAGAGAGAGAGAGAGAGAGAGAGAGAGAGAGAGAGAGAGAGAGAAATTCAGAAAGAGGTAATATACATGCATATATTATATGTCTATACAGTGATGCCTCGCAGTGCATGTTTAATTCGTTCCATGACCGATTTACTCGTTTTACACATCAATTTTCCCCATTGAAATTAACTAAAATCTTATTAATCTGTTCCAGCCACTCCCACCACCAAACCACTCAAAAAAATCTCTTATGGGTTTTAGAACAGAAAAGGTGTAGTTACAAGTAAAATGACAATCACAAAAAAGAAAGTGCAAAAGAAATATGTAAAGTGAACTACCTTAAAGATGGAATGTACAGCGGATTTCCGCCCGTACTTCAAGACAAAAATTCGCACGTCTCTTTCGTACAGCGAACTACTCGTACAATGGAGCACTCGTACTTCGAGGTTCTAACGTATATATATTCTCACAAACACTTTAGATATGAAACGCATAAAACTGGATATATCTACATACAATACATGCATAATATTTACACATATCAAAATGCGCATGCGTTTATGTAATAACCTATACATACATCATACACACATACATTGATATATCTATATACATATGTATGTACATACATATTATTCCAAGCGTATCAAGTATGTATATCAGTATATTCATATATACACACATGAACATTAAGCACATATATATAAAGCCACAAATGTGTGAAGGCGCGCGGCGTAGTGGTTAGGATATTCGTCTCACGATCGAAACGTTGTGAGTTCGATTTTCTGCGGAGTATTGTGTCCGTGAGCAAGAAGCTTTATTTCATGTTACTCCAAAAATTAGTTGGTAAAAATGAGTTGAACCTCTAATTCAAAGGGCCAGCCTTGTCATATTCTGTTTCACGCTGAATCTCCCTTAGAACTAGGGTACGCGTGTCTGTGGAGTGCTCAGCCACTTGCACGTAAATTTCAAGAGCAGGCGGTTTCGTTGATCCAATCAACTTGAACACTCGTCGTCGCACCCGACGGAGTACCACTTAAACGTACTAACATAATTACTGAATTCATCACCATTATTCATCTCTATGGTACAATGGAACTTCAGGAAGAAGAAAAGGAATTACAGTAGAGAAACACACACTAGGTCAAAAGAATAGTTTGTTAGACATGGTTTGAAAATATAATCCAAGTTCATATAAAGATGGCGCCGTGAAAGCGAAACACTAATGAATAAAATTGCTTCTTTCTTTAGTCCACTTATTGGATTAGAGCATTATGCTGTTGGCCATATGTTTACACTTCGCGTTATCCTTCACATACACAAAAGCACGTGCACACATATACATACACACACACAAACACACACACACGCACTTGTTTCTTTTTATTTTCAGTTATAATAAAAATATTGATTTGATGGGTTTCAGAAATACAAATTTATTATTCTTAAACAAGAATATTATTGACAGTGATTTCGAAACTTCGGCCAGTTATATATAGTTGAAATTTATAGAAAAACAAAAGACAAAGACAGGTGTATGAACAACAAGCAAGTGTATTAGTTTGACGCTCGGGAAGATGAAAAAGTCTTTTATGTTTCGAGCCTACGCTCTTCAACAGAAAGGAATAAGAGGAATTAAACAGAGAGATGCAATGTTCTTTCTTCAGCACCACATCCAACCCATAATCTATCCAAGAACACATTGCTTATATGACCACTAAATATAGTGATGTAACACAATTGGATACACTTATAAAGCCTTTATTGTACTTGGTGGTATATTTTATTTGCATAACGAAATACGGTGTCAATAACAGCAATTAATGCTATCTTAAAAAATAAGTACATATCCTTTTCTACTCTAGGCACAAGGCCCGAACTTTTTGGCGAGGAGCCCAGTCGATTAGCTCGACGCCAGTACGGAACTGGTACTTAATTTATCGACCTCGAAAGGATGAAAGGCAAAGTTGACCTCGACGGAATTTGAACTCAGAACATAAAGACAGACGAAATACCACTAAGCATTTCGCCCGGCGTGCTAACGTTTCTGCCAGCTCACCGCCATAAACGAAGTACATAT
>NC_142928.1:188096907-188106907 GCF_046866305.1 Octopus bimaculoides | reverse complement strand
TTGTAGGCAGAGTAATTAAATAGTATACATTTCATATACAAACATCGTGTGCCACATAAATTTAATGAAGTAATCTGATATGTATGGATTATGGGAAATAAATAAAAAATGTAAATCATCCTATTCTCTTTGTATACACAAAATTATCGTTGTCTATCTATTGTATATATATATATATATATATATATATATATATATATATATATATATATATATATATATTCTGTTGTGTCTGGGGAGAGTCATTCTCTTTTGGTGCCTTATAATTTAACACATTCACCAGTAAAATTTCCACTTATTCCTTTTTTATTTTTCTAAAATTTTCGTTGCGTCTTGTTAAATCATAAGGCACCAAAAGAGAATGACTCTCCCCAGACACAACAGAATACACACACACACACACACGAACTCACATGAAGAAACTTTCAAACCAAATCCCCAAACGAAATCTATCTATCTATCTATCTATCTATCTATCTATCTATCTATCTATCTATCTATCTATATGTTTTTAAATTCAGTCATAAAAAGACAATTTTACATTAATCTGAAGGGTTACTCCAAACTGTTGTAGCGCTCAAATTTATTATTTTTTAACAAGAATAGTACTGACAGTGAGTCTCGGCCAGCTAGCCATCATCATACATATGTGTGTATATATATATATATATATATACACACACACACACACACACACACACACACACACACACACACACACACACACACACACACACACACACACACACACACACATATATATATATATATATATATATATATGCATACACACACGCACACCCTTATACATCCTCACACACACACACACACATACACACACATATATAATATGGTGACGTTTATAGAATTTACATTCCAATACTTTAGATTCTGCAAAATTGAAATAATGTTAGAAAGAAAAAGAAAAAAAATGCATTTCGCTTTCAATAACCGCAGTTAATTAGTTATTAGTTATAATTAATATCTCTGAATAGTCTGATTCTATTAAAAAAATCTTGTAAATGAATAATTCTATGGCGCGTAAAACATGAAACTTCCGCTCACATGCTCTGGACACACGTTTGTTTTTACTTTCTAAATATAATGGCTATTTGTTGACATAGGAAGCCTATTGTAAAATGGTTCGCTAGTTAGCTTTACTCTCATTTGTCTATTCTCTATAGTTCACTTCCTCCGTGTTATTGATAATTGTCTGTTTTTTCCTGTTTCAATTTCGTTTCGCTCACGCTTCTAACTACTTTAGTTTGTATCTACTCTACAGGAAACAATATTTTCCAGTCTAGAAGAGTCTCTTCGGATAGCTTAGATTTGTTTAATGGCGATTCATTCTCCTTTTTATTGCATCGACAAAGGGATTGCTACAACAGTTGTGTTACTGTTGCTTAATTAACATAGCTGATCAATATGGCAACAGCTGTTTTTAAAGCTCTCCTGAGGCATAGTTTTTGGCAAGGGAAGAAAAATCTTCCACATTACTTTTAACTATGCTTTTGCAATCATTTATTAAACGACACACAAATCTCTAAGGCGACTCGGCATCGTGATCTACTATAATAATTTTACCATAACAATATCGATGTCCATTGATCTATGCGATTATGCTTTGGTCAAATAAGCAATCAGTCAAACAATCAACAGTAAAACAGAACTGTTATGATCAACAGTCTTAGTTTCAACTTCAAGTTGTGTCATAATAGCCTGGTTCACATTAGATGTATACATGCACACGCGTGCGCACAAACACCTACACACACATGCACACACACATACATACATACGCACATGCACACATAAGCAGACACATATATGTAAATGAAAGTGTATGGATCTAACTTTGGAAATGTAGGTGCAAGCATGGCTGCATAGTAAGAACTTTCCTTCTGAACCACATGGTTCCGGGTTTAGTTCCACTGCGTGAAACTTTGGGCAAGTGCCTTCTACTGTAGTTTTGGATTATGAAATAGTGTAATTCACTCAGAATTATTTATATTATTAAAGTTCAATCGGGTTTGTTTTGTTTTGGAGAGAGTAGAATATAAAGCTTTCACTTTTATAGTAACAACTATGGAAAACTGGTGGGTATATTATCTGTATGGATTTAAAGGATTGGTCGCCATTTAGTTATATAATTTAGGAGTTAGTTATAAGTTTTAAAATAAAAATAAATGCGCCCTATTAAAGCCTAGCCAGGCTCGTGGACCCGGTTTCCCGGTTTCAATAGCATATGTGTTCCCCAGCTGGACGGGACGCCAGTCCATTTCAACGTCACTCATTTTTACCAGCTGAGTAGACTAGAGCAACGTGAAATGAAGTGTTTTGCTCAAGAACACAACGCATCGCCCGGTCCAGGAATCGAAACCACAATCATACGATCATGGTGCTGACACCCTAACCACTAGGCCACGTGCCTCCACAGTTATAGGTTTACTTATTGAATTTATTTACCAATAATGGAGTGCCTGGAATTTCATAGCATTGAACTGCTTGTTATTTTTGTTAGCCCATTTGTATATTTCCTTAAATACTATCTGTAATTCTGTATTGGCTCGAATTGAAAAATGTGTCGCTCAAGAAAGACTTCAGTTTGAACAAATTTCATGATGTTTCATATCTAGATACTTTTATTAAATACATAAACATAATTCTTGGAATTTAAAAGTTTTGATTTACTGTCAGGTGACTTTTGGCCCCTATACACACACACACACACACACACACACACACACACACACACACACACACACACACACACACACCATACTTAAATGTGAATTCTGTGTGAATTACGAAAAGATGGCGATTGAAATTTTGAAAATAGAGTAACAAGCCTACACCGTATATTGATTATAGAAAATAAGCCTAATATTACACTACTTTCTATAGTCAATATACGATGAAGGCTTAAAATTCTATTTACAATATACATAAACATACACACACACATAGGCATACACACACAATTTCTGCTTTAATAACTAAAGAAGTTGTTACCTCTTTAACTGAAGTTATTAATGTTACATTGGACTGTGTATATAATTTACACCTAAAGTGTATATACGTAATGCCCAGATGATTGGTGTCACCTTTTATCAGTTTAATTTCCCCATCTTCAATAGATTACATTTATATCTGAAGTGGCTACGATTTCTGATATATATATATATATATATATATATATATATATATATATATCGTGAATATTGGTTATATAACCTATGGAAAACAAGGATCTCACCTTCCACTGAAAGGTTTCTTTAATATGTTACCGAGGAAAAAAACAGAAAAACAAAAAAGAACAAGTAGACAAGCTTATATCACTTTACACATAATCAAATACCTGTGCCTGTGTACGCTTGTAATTTTCCCCTGAGATTTAAACAACATTTTCAGTTCATGAAATACTGGCAAAGTTTTCTAACGTTGTTTTTTAAAGAAATTTTTCCTTACTTCATTGAAATTCAATTTAAAATACTTTCAATATAAACAACATTTTATATAACAACAAAATATCTTATAACAAATGAAAATTTATGATTTAATCTTTCTCACCGAAGCTTAGCATTTTCAAAAGATTTATAAAAATTATATTAGGTTTGCTGCATCTTTTATGAACGAAAACAAATCTAACTGGATTTTATGCTGTAAAGCTTCAAACAACTTTGTTTGAATAAACATTTGTTTATAAATTCTACTTTAGAGACAAATATTTACACCTTGTATTTAATAGAAATATGGACTGGATAAAAATAAACACGAGATCAATGGGTTATTTTCAGAAAAATAACACTGCAGTAATATGTTAGGAAGCCCACAGCCCAAATAGATGCTAATGACTGATTCAACTTACTAGCTTTACAGTTTCTGGAGAAGTAGATCAAGTTCCTAGACCTCCAAATCTGCCAATTATTAATCTAATATTAATTTTACCTTGTCAGTAAATTTTGTAGACGGAAACTCTGTGGAATCTCGTCGTGTGTGCGTCTTTGTCCCTCACTCCAACACTTGACAACCGGTGTTGGTATGTTTACGTTTGCGTCGCTTAGAGCTTCGGCAAAAAGACAGATAGAATAAGTACCATGGTTAAGAATAAGTAGTTCCATTAAACTCTTTCAGGCGATGCCCCAGCATGGACGCTGATCATACATTGCCCTAGCATGGTCGCTGACCATACATCTCTCTCTCTCTCTCTCTCTCTCTCTGTATGTGGATAAGAAGAAAAAGAAAAAGAAAAAGAAAATGGAGATTGGGAAGTTAATAACTTTATTATTAACAGCAAATTAACCATCTTCACTCACAGCTGTTTCAATTAATACTCGGTAAATATTAATCTTATATTTATACGACCTTCAGACGAAAAAGATATACATTTGGATGTTGTGTATGTGTTTATGGATTTATTATAGCAGAATGAATATATATATATATATATATATATATATGACGAGCTACTTTCAGTTTCTGTCTACCAAACGCACTCACAAACATTGGTCGGTCTGGGACGTTAGTTGAAGACACTTGCGCAAGCTGCCGCGCAGTGGGACTAAACCTGAAACCCAGTCGTTGTGATGCAGCCTTCTAACCACACAGCTATTTTGACATTATGTATGTCGAGGGGAATTTAAATCAAAGTAGATATCATGAGCCGCCGTGAATATTATTCTACTGCGAAAGTATACAAACAGATAATTAGAAAGGCCATTTTCATTGTTATATGATAGAAAGTAACATGCTTTTCCGTACATATTTGTCGCGTGTACTAAGAAAGGAATTTTTTTATTGAATCTGTATAATGTCAGAAATATAAATCGTTTTACTTGTTTCGGGTATTTTACAATTTACTCAAATTTGTGCTAAGTAACCTAAAATGAAAAACAATCTACGATGTAGTTTCGTATATAAGAGGAAACCATTCCACTTGGGAAGATTCCAAAAAACAAGTTCTTCGGTACTAGTGTAAATCTAAAGAAAAAATAAACAAAACACGAAACAAAACAACAAAGCCCTAGTATTTTGAGGAATTAGTATTATCTCAGATTCTATGATATATTCTGTTCGTCTCGGGAGGGTCATTATGCCAATAACAAACACACTGACTGGTTCTATTTCGTTAATTTTTATTTGTCAATTGGTTTACTATTTCACCAATGAACTAATTAATCTATTTTGCCAATTAATGTTTCGGTCAATCAACCACTCAGTTAGGCTTGTCACAATTCGCGGCCTCATCAATGACAGATCAAAACCGAAAGTATGTCACACTTAAGCTAGCTCTAATAGCAAATACAAACAAACAAAAAGTAAACGTCGGAAGATAATAATCGGCTTCGCGTGGTAAGTAGACTAGAATTTTCAGAAATCTCAAGATGTCTAAATTTAAAATTATCCGAAACTGCGAGTTTCCTTTAAGCTATCCGGAAGATAACTACGTATCTGAGAGATAAATCTAAATCGAATCTAAAGGAAAGCACAACAACAAAGGATGAAAAAAAATCAAAGAAACCATAAGAGGATTAGCTAAACATGATATTTAAAAAGTCTATGAAATAGTTTTTCATTGCGGATTGTTGCTGTGTATTGTAGATATGAAACGCAAGTGAAAAATGGCGTCCAACGAAAATGTCTGTTCTGTTTCCAACGAATGATAGTGCAGAGTTATAATAACACAAAAAGCTTGTATAGAGTTTCAGGAAATATGACTTTTAAACCCAATGATATTTCTTAATTATAAAACGTTCTTAGAGATTCTATTGATTGAAGAAAGCATTCACATATACATACATTTATACACCTGTGCGTATCTGTTCACGTATGTATATATATATATATTTACGTATATATATATATATATATATATATATATATTAATATTGTTACGCATATATATATATATATATGTTAATATATAAACATGTATATATATATATATATATATATATATATATATATATATATATATATATATATATATATATATATATTAATATTGTTACGTATATATATATATATGTTAATATATAAATATGTATGTGTATGTATATATGTATGTATATATATATATATATATATATATATATATATATATATATATATAAATGTATATATATATATATATATATATATATATATATATATATATATATATAAATGTATATATGTACATATATATATATATATGTATATATACATATATATATATATATATATATATATATATATATGGATATATATATATATATATATATATATATATTAATATATGGATATCTATATATATATATAAATATATGGATATGTATATATATATATATATATATGTATATATATATAATATATAGATATGTATATATATATAATATATAGATATGTACATATATAAATATATAGATATGTATACATATATATATAAAAATATATAGATGTGTATATATAAATATAAATATATAGATATGCGTGTATATATATATATATATATATATATATATATATATACATATGTGTATATATATATAAATATATCGATATTTGTATATATATAATATATACATATATATTTTTTGTATATATATATATATATGTATATATATATATATATTTCGATATATATATATATACATATATAGATATGCTCACTCACACATACACACTCTATATAAACATTATACATTCAAAAAATGAAAGTATTGATTATTTTCTATAGGTTCTTTGTATGAAAAAGTGTGATAACACACGAAACAGCAACAACAATAAGGGAACAGAAAAAAAAAGTAAAAATAACGTGAGCTTCATACTAACAACAACAACAGCAACAACAACAAAAGCAGCACCAAAAATAATGATGATAATAAAAATAGTCGTAGTAGTAGTAGTAGTAGTAGTAGTAGTAGTAGTTGTAGTAATAATAATAATAATAATAATAATAATAATAATAATAATAATAATAATAATAATAATAATAATAATAATAATATAATTCATAGTGGTAGTAGTCATAATTGAAATAGTAATAGTACAAAGAAATCAATGACGAAAAGGAAGAAACATGAGGCAAGGATTATATATATATATATGTATATATATATATATATATGTATATTATATGAATATTATAATCTTAAAATAATATCTCAGTCAGCCTTTGTCTATCAAAGTCTTGTATTCATTTACTCTCTCTCACATTAGACACACACACACACACACATGTATATATGTAGCTAATATTTACATGTATATATTCATCTATCTAAATATATATATGTTCTGTCACCCCCTCTCTCTCTCTATACATATACATACATACATACATACATACATACATACATACATACATGCATATATACACATATACAACTAGGTGCTCCACAAGTGTAAACAAGAGAAAGAAAAGAGTGTGCTCAATACAGACTGTAGAGGTAATTCTTTTATTCGAAGATGAAGCTTCAAAACGTGCGATCACATTTTTTGCTCAGTCTCAATCTTCAATTAATCATAAACACACAGACAGCCAGCCAGACGCACACACACACACACACACACACACACACACACACACACACACACACACACACACACACACACACACACACTCTTTTTTCCTTTTACTTATTCCAGCCGTTTGACAACGACCGTGCCAGGGCGTTGTCTTTATTAATTTCAGTCGGACGAATAGGTCCAAGTAACTATTTTTATTTCTTTTTAGCCTCTTACCTATGGAAGCGCTAACTTAGCGGGACGTAAACACACCAACACCAGTTGTCAAGCGTTGTTGGGTGACAGAAACAAACACAAAAACACACATACAAACACACTGGCACACAGGCACATTCACACAAACATATACATTTAAATGACAGGCTTCTTTCAGTTTCCATCAATCAAATCCATTCACCACGTTTCAGTCGGCACGGGGTTATAGTAGGAGACATTTGCCCAAGGTGCGACACTGGGGAACTGACCTCTAAAACCATGTGGTTGGGAAGTAAACTTCTTAGTACACAGCCATATCTGCACCAATATATATATATATATATATATATATATATATATATATATATATATATATATATTATTAATATTATATTTATATATATATAAATATGTATATTATTAATAATATACTTTATACAGGACCTGGAGGTACTGCAATCCCAGAACCACAAACAGTAAGAGATCTGGGCATCAACATGTGTAGTGATGCATCATTTCACATGCACATTGTCAAGTTGACAGCAAAGTGCAGGCAACTGGCAGGGTGGATACTGAGGACATTCCGTACAAGGGATCAAAAAGTCATGTTGACTCTATGGAAGACATTTGTTCTGAGCCGCCTAGACTATTGCTCTCAGTTGTGGTCACCACACAGTGTTAAGCGGACAGCAAAACTCGAGGCAATTCAGCGGCACTATACAAAAAAGATCGCCACAGTCCAACAGATGAACTACAGGGAGCGACTGAAGGCACTAGGTCTCTACTCCCTGGAGCGCAGGCGGGGGAGATATGTAAATAATATACATATGGAAAATACTGGAAGGACTGGTGCCAAACTTTGGCATCAAGTACTACAGGAATGCCCACACGGGTCGCTACTGCATGGTGCCAAAGGTGCCGTCCACTGCATCTCACATAAGAACGAGATACTGCAGCAGCCTCGGTTTCAGAGGACCTCAGCTCTTCAATGCCCTGCCAAAACATTTGAGAGACATGCAAGACATGGATGTGGAGGTCTTCAAGACAAAACTTGACGCTTTCCTCTCCACGATACCAGACGAACCAATGGCTCGTAATGAGACACAGTTTAGGGCAGCGATGTCAAATTCTCTCATACACCAGATGTGCCATCAAAACTCTTGATTGGACCATATCAGGTGGGGGAGAAGAGCCATGCAAGGAACGTGAAGAGAGCACAGCATAAAGAGGGAAAATCACGGTGGTGCACCAGCATGACCGCAGCCACTTGGCTGAAACCCATAAATAAATAAATAAATAAATAAATATATATATATACATATATATATACACGTATATATATACACGCATATATATACACACATATATATATACACACACATACACATTTATATATAAATGAATATATATATATATATATATATATATATATATATATATATATATATATATATATATATATATATATATATATATATATATATATATATATTTATATAAGTATATTAATAATATTAATAATGATAAAATTAATAATATTAATGGCTATTCAAAGCGTGAATAGTGCAGGAAAGTTTAAAAAGTATGGGGGTAATGGAATAGAATCAGCTTTGCTAGAGATAGAAGTCAAATGACCGCGGAAGTCACAGATAGCTCACTTTTAAAAACTTCTATCTATCTATCTATCTATCTATCTATCTATCTATCTATCTATCTATATATATTTACACACTACAAATTAGTAGTCAAAGTTACAGTGTAGCTGAAATGCCAACACACGAAATTCGTGGCCCTTGAGTCACTCTGTAACGTCTGGCAATAATAAATAAAATACATATATATATACTCATGTTTTGAGTTTTATTTCTCCCGTCTGCGTAACCAAATACACACACACATGTATGTATGTATGTATGTATGTATGCATGTATGTATGTATGTATGTATGTATGTATGTATGTATGTGCATGTGTTACCGCGTTTCTGTGTGTGTGCGTGTGTGTATGTACACGTACATATATGTGTACTCACACGCGCATACGCAATCTGACACACATCTATCTAACCCTAGTGACCGAGTGCTATGTATTGCTTCACTGACGATGAGTAGCTTTCCGCCAGAGCAAGCAAAAGTAGGAAGAATCTTCTTTGTAACGGAAGATATTCAATGAGCTCGACACTTCTTCGTTATATGGTCCATTGGAAATTCATTCTCTCACCCTTTCTTTCACATTTCACGATGTTCAATCCTTGTATCATTGTTTGGTTTCCAGTTACTCAATGAAGACATAAACCC
>NC_142928.1:188089407-188091907 GCF_046866305.1 Octopus bimaculoides | reverse complement strand
TCTAGAATATATGATAATGTGATTTACTTGAGCAAACCAGCAGAAAGAATATTTTATGAAAGCATTTTAATATTACACTCGAAATTGGAGAGTGCAGGTGAGTTTAGAAAGTGAGAAAGAGAATGGGTGAGAGAGATGATAACATAGAACGAGTCACATCCATAAACAACTAAGAAAAAAAGGGGACATTTTTTAATATTGATTGGGCATCTACCTGAACGAAACGTGACAAGCATTTAACGTGATGTGATATTCTTTAGTTAATGATATATATGTGTGACTATTTACATGGCAGTAATGATATAGACGTAGATTCAATGGATGATAATGACATAGAGATCATTAGAAATAATAATTCATGTCCTGATTGTGGAGAAAAGACAGCGAAAGGAAAGGATGTATTGAGAATTACTAAAACACTAATGGTGTCTTGTAGTTTTAGATAAAAGCGTTCATTTTAGATAGAGTTGCGTGTGATACTGTCGATGTCTTTTTGGAAACGGTTGACTTCGTGAATGGAGATAGTACAAGTAACCGCAATTTATGCAATCTAATTAGATTTCAACGATTCCATTTTTCCCAGAAAGAAATTAGATGCATTCCATTACATCTGGATATATTTTTATGTCACGTCCAAGTGGTTAATAATATATCCTTTCTTATGTAAAAATATTCATATATATTTATTACCTATCTACAAAAATATCTTACACGTCATTCTAATTTGGAGTAAAAGAAAACAAACCAGGTTTCGTAGAAAAAAAAATTGCTTCCTTCGTACGCAAACACAAACATATTGATACAGAAAAACACATATACGTTCATGCATACATACAGATGAATATATAGATACATATAGACATACACAAACTTTCTGAAACTCACTGTTGTGATATATTTTGCATTTGTGTTACTGTGAAGGTATATGTGTGTGTGTGTGTGTGTATGTACGAGAGCAAGTCGGTACTTATGAGTATATTTGTGTTCCATTTTCGGTGCATTTGTTCGTTGATGTGTGTGCGTGAGATACATGACGATAACATCTTTCAATGAAAAGATATACGTCAGCAAATTCATAGTTTCCCAGTTATTCCATGACAATATCCCACATTTAGCCCTAAACCAATCCTAAGAGGAAAAAGCAATTTTGTAAATGTATGCTTTATATACGGATATTCAGTTCAAGTGGAATTCAAAGAAGGAGAGAAATTTCTTTCTTTCTTCATTTTTCTTCTAAATCTAAGAAACTACTTCTTTATTCTGCTGCTTTTCATCTTTTTTAAACACGGAAAAATAAAGTGTACGTCACGTGATTTACATTAAGTAAAGCCAAACCTTGATTCCTTTTGTGTTTTCTTCTGCGTTGAACTATTTTAAAAATTGTTTCCATATAATATAGTTTTTCAAATAAATATAAAAAATTTTTTCTACGATTTATAAATTCATGAACTATATAGAATATATATTCCTACACAAGCACAGACATAAAAATCACTCATAGAGAACCTCCTCATCATACACATTTATTTTTATACCAATCTACATGCCTATACACCTATGCACCTATTTATCTATCTTTATACAGATAGATATTTTTTCTCTAAAATGTTTCACTAAAACCATGCACAAGCTCTCCACGCATCTATCCAAACACACACATATACGTTTATTAAACTAGATATGCTTACACACACACACACACACACACACACACACACACACACACACACATACACATATATATATATATATATATATACATATACAGATATAAATAAGTACACTTATAAATCTATACTCTCCATATATACAAACGTATATATATACATACACAGAAAACCTAATAGTAAAGCACTATTTAAAATAATATACATACACATTATATCGGATAAAGAGTTAAACAAGTCTAAATGTTAAAAGTACTTGAAAATACACTTAAATTTGTATGAATGATATGACATTTAATATAGAATAAAGATTCATATGGTTAGAGGTTATGTACCTATATAAAGGAGACACACACACACACACGTATATATATATATACACACCACTTACAGATATGTTTAAAAATACAATTTAAATTCAGCGTTTGAGTAGCTATAATTCTCCAGAATGTAAACTATACAGATTTGTAAAGTCTTTCATATTATTTTATCAAGAACTTTATTCTTATAATTGGATCTAAAATAATATTTTGAGACAGTAAACAGTGGTCCGTGTTGGCAAACAATTTCAATGTGGAATAATTAGCTTGCTGAGATGATGACTTGAGGAAACGTCTTGGGCAACATCATAAATGATAATCGCATGATCTACAATCTTGTAACCACAGGGGTTTAATATATAAAACCAAGGTATTTACATCTATCTATGTATATTTTTGTCTAATAATCTACAAGTATGTTTTATGGTATAGTATCACTTTTTTTTAACATGATACGGTCATTGGACGACAGCCATGCTCGGGCACCGACTAGACCAGTTTTATTGCTATTAA
>NC_142928.1:188044407-188084407 GCF_046866305.1 Octopus bimaculoides | reverse complement strand
TTTGTGGCCTCAATATAATGATAGTAATAACTTCTTTTATTAGCCAAATGAGAGGGACATCACAAAGACAGATAATTTGTGTGGGGATTTAAATAAAAGACGAGGAGAAAGAAATAGAAAAGATGGCGGAATGCGATTAAACTATACAGTGTATACAAAGTATGAGATAGTATGAATGATACAATCCTCCTGATACAGGAAAAAAGAACTCTAACTTAGACCAATCAAAGAATGCCACAGATCCAAGCGAACTCTGACCCGCAACATCTTATATTTCTCAATTTTTCGTACTTTACTAGGTTCATGTTCATACTATTTATCAGTATGTTCAAATCCTAGCATTCTACATAACTCCCAGGAGGTTACTCTTCCTAGATTGTCATGTATTTTCTTGTATTCTTTCTGTGCCAGCCTTCTTACTATATGAATAACACTATCCTCTTTTGATTTACATAAACTACATTAGGAATCTACCAGGCCTTTGTCTATCTTGGTTTTTATCCAATTAGCTCGGATCTATATCATTATCATTATTATTATTATTACTATTATTATTATTATTATTATTATTATTATTATTATTATTATTATTATTATTATTATTATTATTATTATCATCATCATCATCATCATCATTATCTTCCACCTCCTCATCATCATCGTCATCACCAGTTTACTGCTGATGTTACTTCTGCGAGCAACAAAACTTCTAATAATATTGTAAGTGGAATAAGCAATAAGCGTGTCTCTGCTTTGGTGTATGCATGATATATGTATGTGCATAAGTGTGTGTATACACGCACACGTATGTACACACACACATACACACACACACATATATATATATATGTCTCCTTCTATGGTGAGAAAGTCACGAGAAATATTGCTGTTTGTTTGCTGTCTTGACTGAGAACTGCAAACAAACAACCACCCCGCTTCCTCGTCAATAACAGTAAAGATAATATTAATAATAAAACGAGAAGAGAATGCTGTTCTTAAAGCTGTGCAAACAGACATATGTGCGTTTAAATGTCATTTTTGTTCCAGGTAATAAAAGACTGTTCCATTTTTACAGACATTCTTACGTATTATTTTTTGTTTTCTGTCTCTAAGTTTATTATATTCTGGAGAAAACAATGTCTGCTACTTATAAGAAAGATGTCTCATTGAAGATAGCGTGAAGTATCTGATGCAGTCAGTTATGTTAGAGTGAAGCAAGGAAGTACAAGGTCTGATCAATAAGTATCCGGACTGTTGTTATACTAAGGACGCTAAAATACGCAGAGTGAAACCGCTTGGAAAAGATTGACATTGAATTCTGCAGTGCATGCGCACTAAGTTTTAACCTTCTAGTTCACTTCCGCTGTTTACAACAGTGCTTGGAAGGAAGGTGTGTAGCGTGTTATCGTCGCATTGACCATGAGAGAGGAAGTTGAGCAGAGATAAGTGCTCAAAGGCCTACGCAGATTTGCAGAAAGTGTATGGAAAGCAGTGTATGAGCTACACACAAGTGATCGTGTGGTTCAAACGTTTCCAAAATGGCCCCAAAAATGTCGACATTGACGAACGTTCTCGAAGACCCGCTACTAGCAGGACTGAAAAAATCTCGAGTGTGCGTGCAGCTGTGAGGGGAAATCGTCGAATCACCATCCGTGAGTTATCAGAGGATGTGCAGATTAGTTACGGTTCAGTTCAGTCCATTATCACAGAACATTTGTGCATGAGACGCATGTCTGCCAAACTTGTGCTAAAACTGCTTTCAGCTGCACAAGATCTCCTTGATTGTGTTGAGGACGATGAAAACTATTTTGAACAAGTTTGCGTTGGCCACTGAGCAGGGATAAACAAGCTTTTGGCAAAAGTTGGTGCATATATATAAGGTGAGCTGACAGAAACGTTAGCACGCCGGGCGAAATGCTAAGCGGTATTCAAATTCCACCGAGGTCGACTTTGCCTTTCATCCTTTCGGGGTCAATAAATTAAGTATCAGTTGCGTACTGGAGTCGATCTAATTGACTGGCTCCCTCTCCCAAATTTCGAGCCTTGTGCCTAAAGTGGAAAAGAATAACTCATTCAGCTCTAGTATTGAGGACTCTTACTTTGTTTGAAACTGCATACACTCATGCAACTGAACACTTTTATATTCGGATATAGAAATCTTCGTGAGAGTATTTGTGTGTATGTGTGTGTGTGTGTGTGTGTGTGTGTGTGTGGGTGGGTGTAGATCTATTGTGCGTGTGTATAGACCTATTTATCTCTCTCTCTCTCTCTTTATATATATATAGATATATATGTATATATGCAACTGTATTTGTTATATATATATTTATATATACGCACATGACTTTATATATATATATATATATATATATATATATATATATATATATATATACACATGCACACACATATGCATTTTGTTAATACGTATATACACATCCATATGCACATATAAATATACGTAAGTACATATATCTGAACACTTGCACACACACACACACACATATATATATACACACATATATCTGTATGTTTATACATAAACGCACACACACACGCATATATAAATATACATATATAATTTTGTGTCTACATAACTATCTCCCTTCCAACTAATTGAAACCCCGAAACACTTTTTATAGCGAAAATTTCTTCTTTAACCGAGTCGTCTTCCCACTTGTCGTTTCTTTAAAGTCATTACCTGAACGTAAATTCAATTTGCAGACTGATTTATTTTCTCTTACAACCGTATACCTTCGTTTCCCATGGCTGAAGCTTGAGTTTTCTCCCAAAGTTTATTTATCATATTTTTTTTTGTTATATTTTGTTCTTTTCAAATTTGTTCTTTAGTTCTTCATTTCAAATTGGTTTAGAAACATGGTAACAATCCCGTTGAAAGTAATTATTGTTGATGTAGAAATACTATGTTTAGCATCGGTAAAATTGGATCTTCTCACATCGCCGCTTAGCTGTTTTACTTTGCAGTAGCAGCAAGGAGGGCTCTTTGGTTGTCTGTTACGTCTGCATACATAAAAAAAACGTTACTACACAACAATGTAATTTACTCTGTTTTAAGATATAATAACCTAAGAAATACCTGCTTAATATGCATCGAGGTGGTTTCAACTCGGTAAAGAAAGGAAAACGGTACAATTATTTATTTTTTTTAAAGCAGTTTAATCTTCTTGTCTAAGTAGATAACTGTAAAAGTTTGCTAATTATTTGTTTAAAGCTAATAATTAGAATAAAACTAATAGTAATAATATTGTATATGTCTGGTTCGTTTTTTTTTTTTTTTTACATAGTCGAAAACTTGAGAATTTTAGAAGAGAAATATGGAAGTTTTGTTGTTCACAAAACTTTTTCTGCGGTATTAACTATTGAAATCAAGTGTGGTAGAGCCAAAGGGAGCAATCGGAATGTTTGTTTCAAACACGCACACACACACACACACACACACACACACACACAAGGTGCATAACAATGAAAGACTCCACGATAATAACACTGCTACACGTGGTAACGATATTAATGATAATATTTATTAGTTCACTGTATAGGCGCAAGCATGCATGTACGGTTAACAAGCCCGCTGTAAAATGACGTGCTTTGCGTTCAGTTCCACTGCGCAGCACATTGGGCATGAGTTTTCTTTTATAGCCCCAATTCCTGATAAGGGAATTTGGTAGACCTAACTGTGTGGAAGCCCGTCGTATATATATATATATATATATATATATATATATATATATATATAAAATTACAATACAATAATATTATTTTCCAGCAAAGTAAAGCACGGTAAAGATAGAATTATAAATAGGAAATAGTGGCAAAACAAGTTACCAGTTTTTGCTGGAAATAGCGGTCGATAACCGTTCTCCCTAGAGGGAAGACGAAAATATTTTATATTCGCCGCCCGCACGCATCTCTGCCTCAGTGAAGGTTTACCTGGCGTTGAACGGTTATCGACTGCTATTTTCAGCAAAAAATAGTACCTTATTGTGCCACTATATATATATATATATATATATATATATATGTATATGGGTAGGAGTGGCTGTGTGGTAAAAAGCTTGCTCCCCAACCTCATGGCTCCGGGTTAAGTCCCACTGCATGAGACCTTAGGCAAGTGTCTTCTACTATAGCCTCTGGCCGACCAAAGCCTTGAGTGGATCTGGTAGATGGAAACTGAAAGAAGCCCCTTGTATATATATATATATATATATATATATATATATATATATATATATATATATATATATATATATATATGTGTGTGTGTGTGTGTGTGTGCTTTTCTACTCTAGGCACAAGAGCCGAAATTTCTGGGGAGGGGGCCAGTTGATTAGATCGACCCAGTACGCAACTGGTACTCAATTTATCGACTTCGGCAAAGTCAATGAAAGGCAAAGTCGACTCGGGCGGAATTTGAAGCCAGAACGGAAAGTCACATGAAATACCACTAAGCATTTCACCCTGCGTGCTAACGTTTCTTATTTCTTTACTGCCCACAAGGGGCTACACACAGAGGGGACAAACAAGGACAGACAAACGGATTAAGTGGATTAGATCGACCCCAGTGCGTAACTGGTACTCATTTAATCGACCCCGAAAGGATGAAATGCAAAGTTGACCTCGGTGGAATTTGAACTCAGAACTTAAAGACACGAAATACCGCTAAGCATTTCGCCCGGCGTGCTAACGTTTCTGCCAGCTCGTCGCCTTCGTATTATTACATATTTCAATACATTGGTACTATGCTATTGCATTTTAGTAAATGACCGACTTCTTTGAATCGACTGTCAACTCCTACAGTGCAGCTGAACATAACAATAAAGGCAAAAGTGCTCCATAATAATACTGTATATAACGCAGGTGATTACATAACTAAAGCATATTTGATTGTTCTGCATGTCTTGTTTATGAAAACTGTGGAAGATCACGACAGAGGACATCTCTGCAGTAAGGATAAAAAGCAGGCAAATATATTGATATTACTCTCAGGCCCATAGATTCAAGTAAAAAAAAATCCAATAAAGCGTTTGAATGTGATCGCATTTTTGACTTTCTCTTTGTTCTATGTCCATTACCCTTGTGTTCACTAATAGAAACGTGAATCACACTACATGGAAGGTAAGACCAGTCCCACCTACTACGTACTTTTATTCTATTACGAGTTGATCTTAGAGCATATTTGTAGAAAATAGTTAGCACCTTGTGGATATACTTATTAATTCGTTTTCTTTCTAATTTTTGGCACAGGGCCAGCAATTTCGGGCGAATGAGAAAGTGATTACATCAACCTTAGCATCTAACTGGTACCTTTTTTTAACGACCTCCAAAGCAAAAGCGAAGTCGAACTCGGTGGTATTTTAAATCAGAAGGTAACGACAGACGAAATACCGATAAACATTTTGCCCGGAGTGCTAACGATTCTGTCAGCTCGCCACCGTAATGGCTTCAAATTTTGCCACAAGGGTAGTCATTTTGGGGGAAGGGATAAGTCAATTCCATCGACCCCAGTATCTCACGGATACTTAATTTATCGACCCTGAAAGGATGAAAGACAAAGTCGACCTCGGCGATAAGCATTTTGCCCGGCGTGCTAACGTTTCTGACAGCTCACCACCTTAGTGGCCATGTAGATATGATATTGTCGAGTTTTTAATTTCTCCACGTGAAAAATATTTCAACGTTGTCCGCATAAATTATTTATGTTCTCGTGAAAAAAAAAAAAAAAAAAAATTCAATGTTGTCCGCGTGAATTATCTCATCCTCGTCGCTACTTTTATAATGTGGATCCTCGTCCACTTGTAGGATGAGGAACACTCCGTCGGTTACGACGACGAGGGTCCCAGCTGATACGATCGACAGAACAGCTTGCTCGTGAAATGAACGTGCAAGTGACTGAGCAATCCACAGACACGTGTACCCTTAACGTAGTTCTCAGGGAGATTCAGCGTGACACAGAGTTTGACAATGCCGGCCCTTTGAAATACTAGTACTACTCATTTTTGCCAGCTGAGTGGACTGGAGCAACGTGAAATAAAGAGTCTTGCTCAAGGACACAACGCGTCGCCGGTAATCGAACTCACGACCGTAAGGTCGTGAGCCGAATGCCCTAACCACTACGCCACGCGCCTTCCGTCCACTTGTATGTTACTGTCGGCACTGTAATATTCGCATCGTATCTTTTGATCGTCTATCGTGCTATCACTAGTAGCTCCGCAAGACGATGACTTCGAAACGACTACCTTGACGGTAACTCGAACTCGTATATATCACGTAACTGATACTAACTCCAACTGAGACACTCGTACAACGACTCTACTACTACTACTGACTGACTGTCTTTACAGTGGCTCTCATCCTGCTTGTCACGTGAGAAAGAGTGTACTATTTCACTACAACAAATATATAAAGTTTATCATACCATGGATTACCAAGTAACACTCAACAATCTTGACCTCATTAACCACTATATAAACGGCAATAATAAATATATAACTGATATCGAAATACTGACTGTCGTGAATAAGCAAGTTGATAATCTAAAAGATTGCATCGACTTATCTATTGACTCGTAAACACTATAGCATGTAAGATGTGTGTTCATTATCTCATTTGTAACTTCTTCAACTGGAATGTTATACGACCATTCTTTGTATTGACAAGTCAAATGGAAGTATAGACCAGACATGGTGCGTTACAGGAAACAGTCATACCCAGGGCCATTAATGTATTTAGAGCTTTTTCATTTGGTATTTCGTTAATTTGGAATATTTGTTATATTTCGCTCCGCGCTCTCCTGTTGCATCCATTTCTTTGGATTGCAAGAAATGAACCTAATTCATCTAACTAAAAAAATAAATAACAATAACAACAGCAATTCTCCTCCTGCTGCTGCTGCTGTAACTACTACGAATGATAATGGTTTCGAATTTTGCCTCAAGGGAAAGTGGATGAGTCGGCTACATCGACCCCAGTGTTTCACTGGTACTTAATTCATCGACCAGGATAAAAGGCAAATCGACCACGGCGGAATTTGAACTCAGAACGTAGACACGGACGAAATGCCGCTTGGTATTTTGTCCGGCGTGCTAACGATTCTGCCAGCTCGTCTTACTACTGCTACTACTAATTTTGCCACAAGGGCAGCCATTTTTGGGGAGGGGATAAGTCGATTACATCGACCCCAGTGTTTCATTGATACTTAATTTACCGACCCCCCGAAAGGATATAAGACAAAATCGACTTCGGTGGAATAATAATAAAAAATAATAATAATAGTAATAATGATAATAGTCATAGAAAAGACTGAAAAGTACAGACTATTAAAAGACGAAATTGCAAGAATGTGGATTATGAGGAGAGCTAAGTTCGAGAAATATGTCAGAGAAATCGGAATTGACATGAGAGCAGAGCAGGCCCCAGAACTTGCTGTTATGAGGACAGCTAGGATTTTGAGATTCGTACTTGGAAGTTGAAGGTCTCCCACGATAATTAAGAACCAAGTTTCAAAGCTTATATTGTGCGGAAAGAGACCATGTGAGACCTCTGATAGCAGGCTGCTGTCCGCTCTCACAGAATCTTCCAGAACAAACAAGATCGAACGTTCTGAGAAGTAAAACAACAACAACAACAACAACAACAATAATAGTAACAATACTACTACTACTACTACTACTACTACTACTACTACTACTACTACTACTACTAATAATAATAATAATAATAATAATAATAATAATTCTGTTTCGAGGCTACAGTGTTCGGATTTTCAAGGTATTTATATTTAGAGTACAAGACTAAAGCTGAATGGGACATCATTTCCTCGTAGGATGAATCTCCAGGAACCACTTTTACATATTTTACTATGTTACTCACTGTTGACCATTTTCAGCTTAGTGCACTTAGAACAACGAGAAATGAAGTGTCTTGCTCAAGAACACAATATGTGGTCAAATCGCCTGATGATCTTGGATCCAACACACAAACAACTAAGACATCCGCTTTCAAAAAGTGACCATTTTCTTTAATTTAAGCACAAGTACAACAATGTTTGGAGGGGTTCCCTGTGCTTGACTGGTACCGTACTTTATCAGCCCCGAAAGGATGAAAGGCAAAGTTAACCACGGCGGTATTTGATCTCGGAATGTAAAGAACCCTAACTAAATACTACAAGGCATTGTATCCGATGCGCTAACGGTTCAGTCAATTCGCCGCCTTACCTTCAGAAATACTCCAAACACAAGAAAAAAAAATTAAAAACAATAATTATTTTGTTGCATTTTGGGAGGGTCATTATGCCAACAGCAATAAAAACACGTATCTGTTCTATATCACTTCGTTTATCGTTATTAATCAATTCGTTAACATTTGACTAATTAACGATTTCTAACAATTTCATACAGAGAAGTATAGCATTCTAATATGACGATGGAGGTAGTGTAGTGATGGTAATAATGATGTTGATGATGATCCTAAAACAGATTTCTCCTCTATTTTATTTATATCTTATTATAATTATTACGTATTTTATGTCTCCTTATCTTGCCCAGTTCATCCGAAACATAAAAAAACATTATCACAAACACTATTTCTCTCAGTGGTTTGCTAACAAATATTAAGCCGTCTTCGACAGGATTGAACTTACGAAAAAAGAAAAAAAATGAAACGAACGAATTTATCTGACAACCTAATACTTTAGTGGAACGTTGCATATTTAACGTTCAACAACTCATAAAACCATTGTTACCATGTAGACGACTCTGACGCATTACAAGTAATTTTCTAAAAATTCCCGGACTCTTTTCTATCAGACAGACTCGGTGTTGCCGGATATTATTAATTCGTTTGTTGTAAAATTAATTAAAACTACCCCTGTGTGGTCGTATTAGTTTGGAATCTGATTGAATGATGCGAATATTTATGGAATTTAGTTCTACTGGGGCTTTCTATAGTGCAACGAGCAATGCTTT
This sequence comes from Octopus bimaculoides, assembly GCF_046866305.1. Classification (NCBI taxonomy): domain Eukaryota; kingdom Metazoa; phylum Mollusca; class Cephalopoda; order Octopoda; family Octopodidae; genus Octopus; species Octopus bimaculoides. The sequence goes on along the minus strand of NC_142928.1, from coordinate 188,075,423 downwards.
GTTATAAATAAAGAAACTGTTGTTGGCACTCCGTCGCTTACGACGACGAGGGTTGCAGTTGATCCGATCAACGGAACAGCCTGCTCGTGAAATTAACATGCAAGTGGCTGAGCACTCCACAGACACGTGTACTCTTAACGTAGTTCAAGGGGATATTCAGCATGACACAGTGTGACAAGGCTGGCCCTTTGAATTACAGGCACAACAGAACCAGGAAGTAAGACTGAGAGAAAATTGTGGTGAAAGAGTACAGCAGGGTTCGCCACCATCCCCTGCCGGAGCCTCGTTAGGTGTTTTTCGCTCAATAAACACTCACAATGCCCGGTCTGGGAATCGAAACCACGATCCTATGACCACGAGTCCGCTGCCCTAACCACTAGGCAATTGCGCCTCCACAAATAAAGAAACCATGTCATTTAAATTTGACATTTCAACTCTTGTTTATAATAGATCAAATTGACATTTAAATTAACTACGTATCGGTATTGTACGATGCAAGCGATTGTTCGGCAAAAGTTGGTTTTAAGTATGATGTTATTGGTCACAATTTCGTCCAACAGAAATTCTCTGGTGTTTAATACCGAATATTACTATATCGGTTTTGTCTGCTTCACAGGAAAAAGAATGTTACTGGACATTAATCAGGAAGAGAGATAGTCTTTGTAGCATATTTAGTATTCACTGATGATCAGTTTTCAATGAATGATGCCATATTGAACAGTTGAAAATGTTATTTTGTTTTAATGCAAAGAATGCTTTGCAATGATTAAAAAGTTACATCCTGAAAATATCGAATACGGAAATGTAATTAATTAAGAAACTGTGAATAACTCAGGGGCTTTTGCTAATTAAAATATTCCATGTCATTTTATCAAGTGAAATAGTTTTCGTATTTTTTCCTTGTTTTTTCTTTTATTTCATTTTATATATTGCAGGTAACGAATACTATTAAGGTGTGTCTGTACTGTCGTTAATTGCTGTTGCAATTACTCTAATTGGAAAAGATACGTATCTCTTATCCCGTGGCATGTCTTAATGAGACAGTGTTTTGTGCTGCCTTAGCCATCTCACCGAACTATAGGTAGTTTTCGCGCTGTTATAACACCATCCGTACGAGAAAAGGTAAACATGATGATGGTTTCTAAGCTACCAACTCTTTAATGATCTCAAGCTTTAGGAAATATTTCTATATTCTATTAATTATCTGTCAACCAAATTATTTAAAATAATTATCTGGTACCACCGACATTATATCAATATATAACATTATTAACTAAAAAGAAATCACAGGAAAATGGAAGCGGCAAGCTCTTTCTGTCTCGAAAGTTAGAATATATTGTTGTGTATTATAAATGTCTGATGACTTGACTTGTATTTCACCGAATCAAACATATGTTTTTAGGTTTGTTCACTTTATCATATTTATGTTTCCCTGGCACAATAATTGCTTTGATCTCTGAGTTTGTTCATTATCTTTTCACTGGAAGTATTTTTGTTGACAGCTGGACAAAATTGATAGAAAATATCAATGCAACTTGCTTTTCATAGTTTCTCTCGATATTCAGTTTAGAAAAGGAGTTATTGTATGTAGGAGCAATAACTCATTCGATGGGAGCTGAATAGATGTGCTGCTTTGTCAGAGTTTAATCTTTAAGTGCTTGTATTTATCTGCTTTTTGTTTGGTGTAGATATGGCGAAATAGTTTGAAATAGTCACTCTACTTTCGTGGGGAATATTTATAATGAAGGATTCAATCAAAATTTCTAATGGAGATCTGATTATATTCTTTACGTTTTAGGAGACAAGTGTTACTCCTAACAAAAAGATGCGCAGCAATCTACCTCTTTCCATTTAATACTACTGGAAGACTTATATTCTTAATAATGTAGACATTCTCTATCGAATAGTTATATAACTGGAATGTTACTCAACATAATTAATTAGAACTTCTAAATTTATTCAGGAGAAAGCCATTCAATTAATTATTTCCTGATAAAGGTATTTACAGCTTCATCCATCCTAATGATGTGCGTTCTTTGGATGGCTGCTACTGACACACAGCCATACATACAGTTTTACTCTGCTCTTCAAAATATGTCAGCTACACAAAAGCACATTAGTTTCAATAGTTTTTCCCCCTCTCTCTTCGCACGTACTGCGTCACATGAAATACATCTCGCTGTATACTTACATTATGTTTTTATTAGTTTGGTCAGCGTCGAGACTGTTAAAATGGATGTCGTTAGCGCTTTACTTTAAGTGGTGGCGAGGGTCGACGATTTCAAGTATGACATGTGCAGCGAGTATGGGATTCGATAGAGCAGACGTATTCGGAAAAAGGATTGGGACAAGAGATTATTCTGGGGATTGGGGATTGGATACAACACAGACGCTGACCCCTGCAATCGTAGTAAAAGTTGTATAAAGAGAAATCAGTACATTTTGGGGCCAGACTTTGGAGCATGTCTTTGACTGACTTCATGAAAAACTGTTAAGTAACTTTCATGCATAAATACCCGTGTTGTCAAGAATATCAACTCGTATGTTTTTCTCTTTTAACTATGTAAGTTCCATATTTAACTTATATTAGTCTCCACCCTTCTGACGAAGATAATATATGTTAATTTATGTTAATATATTTAGGCACAAGCAACATTCTTATGTTGACTGTTGAATAATCTGTTTGAAGTGAAATAACATTGTTATGGTTGAACGTTGAATAATCTGTCTGAGATGAAATAAAAATTAGCTTTCAGCATAAAAAGAACGAAGATAGTTTCCTTCAGAACGATGTTTATCCGTTTCTATCTTATACATATTAACACCCAAAGTGTTTGTTTTGATAACAGATGTTAGACGAGACATTTACAAAAAACAAAAACACAAAACAAAACAAAAAACAAAAAAACAAGAATGCAATATAATTTCGCACTTTAAAAATACATTTATATTTACATTATACAATTTTCTCTTAACCAAAACTTATTCTTGTAAACCTAATATAGTTCCAATATATTCTTATTCAAATCTCTAAGCAGCAATTCAAGTTAGATCTTAGTTTATAGTTCATGAACAGCCAATTATATTCCTTTTATCTCTGCTGAGTGTGTTCAGTTACAGAAATGGTTATTTTATGCCACATTAACTACACTCTTAATGTTAGGAAAAGTGTCTCCTAGTTCTTTTATCTGTATTTAACGTCCATGAAATGTATTTTCCGTTTGTTAGAGTTTAATCCCAGATTCTTCAGTTGGAGCTAAATTACTGTGTGTTTTGTATATTTTTGTGCTCACAATTACACAGTGTTAATGTTGGTAGTGAAGTAATGATCTGTTCGCCGCCAGAGTTCCAAAGTTATCTCTCTGACAAAGAACACACTGCAGCTTGCAACGAATAACTTAAATAGTTAACAATTTTCAATTTTAATAAAAAAGTTTTAGCCATTATTCTACGTTGTTTAATAATTGACTAAAAATTGATTTTGTCAGGAATGGATCATGCTAAGAATTAGAAAATTGCTGGTGTCCGCATCTGATCTGCCACTTTTTGGAAAGAAGTGTAAATTCAGAGGTTATAAAAAAAAATAACGTTTAATTTGGTTCAAATTTAATCTATTTCGAGAACCGACTGCAGAGAAAAATGCATGGAATAATCAAATAGCACAATATTCGGTATTGTTTAGTAAAACAGTGGCATAATTTTTGAACGATCGATGCACTTTTCAGATTTCATCTGTGCATTTATTGAGTGCATATGTGCGATTCCATAGTGAACAATTTTCTATTGAACATATTTTGATGTGCATCAATTTGAAGTTTCACTGCATACAATGACAGAAGAAAACTTTTAGAATTCTGTTTTCTTTCAGAAAATTCATGAGGTATTTTAGAGTATGTTTTGGAAAGATTTTACACTTGTCTATCTCTAAAAGAAATAACAATAATTTCAAATAGAATCGCAATGAAAAATGACATGCAGAATACTTTTACGTGTAAATATAAAATGATATATGACAAGTCACATGAAGAATACGAAAGTTTGGGAGTTAAACCTGCAAGGTTCAAAACACAATTGTGTTAATCTATTAGGAGTTAAAAAGACAGAGAAAAGGAAAAGAAAAACGTTAGTGCATATTTGTAATTACACACACTGTTAGTTCTAAGGGCTGGAGTATGCAAGAAAGGCATTCCGGCGTATTTAATGAGGAACGCACAGAGATTTTATGGCATTTTAGAAGCGAGTCTGTCAACTAGAATTACAAACATAGAAGCTGACATCAGAGGTTGTACATTTTATAGCATTTTAAAAGTCTCTCATAATGCTTCCCTTTAAAAATGGATGTATTTGAAGAAATGTGATTTCCGGTTAAATTAAGGTTAATTCATTGTCTATTTTCCAGTAAATAGATTGGAGTTTGTTGCGTGTGTGTGATTATTTGTTCTTTTTGTGTGTGTTTTGGTTTGTTTGAGTATGTTTGGAATGGTTCAAAGTTTTCTCTTTGAAGTAGTGAGTCAATTTTTATCAAATAAATGTGTCAACAGTTGGCAGGACTGTTAATTACAAACCCTAAACGCCCGAAAATCAGATTCTAGCCCCATATAATGTGGTAACATCTGACACATGAAACTTAATTAACGAAGCTTGAGATTTTCTTATGATAGATCTGCGTCCAGTTCAAGACTTCAAGACTGATATGTTATTAACAGGTTCCTCAGCTCTTTAAATCGGATCAAACATCGATTTCACACTTCCAGAGAACGCTCTTTATAGCTACTCGATCGGTTTGGCGCATACTATCACTTATTTGTTTGATCCTTCATGGATCGAGAGGCAGTAAACTTCATTGATTTCTGACCGTTCAACTGTCGTTTATGTTAGTCCATCACCATAACAATCTCACTACTATCGACAGTATCTTCGACCACCGTCAGTTCACACATGAACCTAACGCATGGCACATGGACAATTGTGTTCGAATGCATTCATGATTCAGCTTCGAATTAGAACTAATCTGGGATCATACGATGAAATTTTAAATACTCAATATAAAATAGGGATAAATTTGCCAAATTAATCGAAGTAAAGCCAAATATATTTTCTTATAAAACAAATGGTGCACTGGGATATTAACTGGTCTTTGTCTATGTTTATCGGTGTACATTCTGTCACACGCATTTGTTCAATATCTCTGATTGGAGGAGAATTTCTCCCTCATCTTTCTTAGCAGCTTTCAAAGGCTCCATGGCTATTATCAGAGCTTCTGAGATTAAGTCACCAAAAATTCCTTTTTCTATTAGTAATGCTGTCTTGAAATGAAATAAATATATTTAGGTTCATATAGAATGTTAAGGTGAAAGACACCAGATAATTGATAAGTATTGTCTTAATGCAAGAATATGCATGCTTTGAAAATTACTTAAATCACATCGTTAAAGTAAAGTGAAGTGAAACTACATCCACATCTCTTTGTTACATTTGAGTTAAATTCATTAAACTATTCGGAGATCAGAGATAAACCCGAAAATGTGTTTTTTTAGATTAAAACGCTCTCAGTTTTTGTAGAGAGTAAAAGTGGTGATTGGAGCACGGTTCAGAGTTGAAAAACGTCAATGTGGAGCTTAGCAGGTTTTGAACACGGAACCGATTCATTAGAAACCAAATATGTTATGAAACAATTTCTTATATGGAAGGTAAAAGTTTGGATGTTACTACATTCATGTCTTTCCTAAGTGATTTTGTAGCGAAATTAAAGTCAACCGGATTTTCAACTGTGGAGGCGAATGGCTTAGTGGTTAGGGGTGTTGGAATCGTGATCGTAAGATTGTGGTTTCGATTCCTGGACCGGGCGACGTGTTGTGTTCTTGAGCAAAACACTTCATTTCACGATGCTTCAGTCCACTCAACTGGCAAAAGTGAGTAAACTTGCGACGGATTGGCGTCCCGTCCAGGTGGGGAACCTATACGCCAATGAAACCGGGAAAGCGGCCCTTATGAGCCAGGTATGTTTGGAGAAGGAACAAGCAACAAACTTCAACTGGGTTGTAAACACACACGCACACATACACACACAGACAACTACTCTCCTACTCACATATATGTGGTTGACCGACTTGCAAGAAATAGTAACCAAATCTACTCCTAATCATTGACAGGCTTTTAAAAAAGCAAACAAAGACAAGATTGTCCCAACAGCATCGCTATTGAATTTACGGCTTTCTGATCAGGCATGACCTGAGGTCTATTAACAAAATCAACATGGAAGGATTTACCGGGCTGCAGTTTCGACAGATATATGGTTGTCGTCTCCGTAACTTGGTATAAATAATGACTAATTCACAGCTTTGATTACTGATGTCATTTGAATTTAAAATTACCCACATACTGTATTTCTGTTGTATCATATAGAGTCGGAGAACAAAGAGCCGAACTAAAATATATTCAAATACAGATTATATTTTCATTTTCTTTTGTGAAATTATATATATTCTTCCCTTTATTGTTGGATTTAGTTTACTGATATATGAAGCTTGACAGATTTCAATAGCATAATAGCAATGTGAATGTATGTGTCTCTATATACATACATACATACATACATATTATATATATCATATATATATACATGATATATAATAAAATGAATGGTTTACACCTGGTAGCTTTCATTTGCCATATATACATATATATATATATATATATATATATATATATATATATATATATATATATATATATATACATACATATACATATTTATACACACAAACACGCACAAGCATACACATATATGCGCATGCATATATGTACATATATGCATCACATATACATAGATACATACATACATATATATCAGTCTGTGTCTATGTGTCAGAAGCAATGATTTGAGTATCAAGTTGATAATCTGCAAAATAAGTGATTCTTCATGCGTTCTCCTCTATTAATATTATCGTACAATATTTCTATTTAAACTTAGTGTCCTTATCAGGAGAGAGCAGTGATTCTTTTGTCACGTTTCTTCCCAAATTGATATACTATTATTATTAAAACATCTTGGAAAACGCTTTCATAAGCTTAATATTATTGGACTTATCTCGAAATTCGTGATCTTTCCGAGGAATTCTTTTTATCTATATTTATACTTTACTATTGATCTGGCTTTATAGCAAGCTATTAACAGTTAAAAACATTGGTTAGATTAATCTTTCTATAGATTAGAAAATGATTGCATTGTTCCAAGAGTAACGAAGGGAAGTCTAGCGTCTGATTCTTTACGTAAGCAGGAATGAAATATCAACTGGATTATTAGTTTATTTAATGAAACGCAACTTGAATATAAATACATCCCTGAGCAAGTTGCATACGTGTGAATGTTAATGTGACACGCATATATATATCATAAATGTGCAATTTGTGCATTTAATTGAATGTTAGAAATAAAATTATGAGTACAAACGTTTTTGAGTAGTAATATTTTGCACTACATCAATGTAGGATGTAAATGCATGTATATATGCATACATGCATATACGTGTAGCGGTATATGTTTGTATATATGTATGTATACATGTATAAATACATACATAATTCTATATACAAGTATATGTGCACACTATACGTACAAATGTATTGCATATGTATATTGTATTTTCTGTCAAAGATCTAGCTATCTATCTGTCTATGTATCCATAGATGCTTAATATACATTTCTGATATACATTTATAATATATTACATACAGTAATATCTCGACTATCCTAGGTGTTACGTTTCAAAACCTCTCACAGAAATAATATAAATATCTATTGGCTGTAGAAACCCGGATATACTGAAGAGCCCGCGATGTACAAAGTGCGCGATAGGTGAACCGCGATATGGCGAAGGATTACCCTGTGTGTGTGTGTGTGTGTGTGTGTGTGTGTGTGTGTGTATAATCAAAGTCAACTTACTTAGAACTGTGCGGATAATACCGGACTTACTTGGTGCTGCAACTTCATTACCTAATTCAACTGAATCTCAATTATTTATATATGCTCTCTTATGCATACGCACGCGCACCTTCGTTTTGGGATCACCATTACTTTATTATCTTCCCTTCTTCCTAGCTCTTCTGTGTGACCCCCTCTGTTCGGTATTTGCCATGATAGATCGCTAGCCACTACACATTCCTTATTTTCTCTTCCCATTTCTTTCTGTGTTCCTTTTTGTGAAAGAGCATAGACTCAAAACGTTAAAGACTTTTCCACTTTCCGAGCGTTGTGTGAATTCTCCCCATATATATATGTATATATATATATATATATATATATATATATATAATGTATATATATGTTTCGCATTATGCATACAATATAATGTTATATAACTGTTAAATTCTACACACACGTTATAATGTGTAGTAAGAAGCTTGCTTCCCAACCACATGGTTTTGGGTTCATCCTTGTAAGTGGATTTGGTACACGGAAACTGAAAGAAGCCCGTCGTATATACATATATGTTTGTGTGTCCAACCGACGTTGTTGTGTTTATGTCCCTGTAACTTAGCTGTTCGGCAAAAGAGACCGATAGTACTGGGCTTACAAAGAATAAGTCCTGGGGATGATTTGTTCGACTAAAGGCGGTGCTCCAGCATGGCTGCAATCAAAAACTGGCACAACTAAAAGAATAAAAGAATATACATTACATAAGCATAGATGCTCAAGATAAGCCTAGTTATATCTATGTGAGTGAACGAGTTTAGCTGAATGTCACCAGGTCCTTAAGGAACAAAAAACACCATAACGTAATTGTAACACCATATTTCCTGTGTACGGAAAGATAATGATATTAATGGACAGATTTTTAACACCGCCATTTTGAGGTTTACTTGCTAACGATACTACATCTGTTAATTGTGAAACCGATAGAAAAATTATTCTTATGCAATATCCTTTAATGTTGATTGTAATCTTATTGCATTCTCCATTTGTATGCATGCATGACCGTAAAGTGTTAATGTGTATACGTTATTGTGCTTCTTTGCATATATGTGTACGAATGTATCAGTTACTGTGCCTATGTGTACTACACATGCACATACTGGTGTTTGTGTGCTTGTATACACATACATAGGAAAACCACACGTGCACACATACTGATATACAAATACACTCAAACACATATATTTACACGCGCATATACATATGTACGCGTGTATATGTATGCAAATATATGTGTGTATGCATACAGGAACATGGAGGAAGGCTTGTATGTGGATATAATGTAATACATAAAAGTGTATGTATATATATATATATTTATATATATATATATATATATATATATATATATATATATATATATATATATATATATATATATATATATATATATATATTATATTATATATAATTATGTGTATGTGTGTATATATATGTATTATGTGTGTATATATATATATGTATATATATATGTATTTATGTGTATAATGTGTGTGTATATATATATATGTATGTGTGCACACATGTATATATACATATATACACACACACATAAATACATATATATGCATATATATACACATATATAAATAAATATATATATACATATATATACACACACATAAATACATATATATATATATATACACACACACATAAATACATATATATATTATATACACACACGCATAAATGCATATATATATATACATATATATATATATACATACACACACATCAATACATATATGTGTATATATATATATATATATATATACACACACACACACACACATCAATACATATATATACATATATATATATACGCACACACACGTAAATAAATATATATATACACGTATATATATACACACACACATAAATACATATATATACACACATAATACATATATATATATACACACACACACATAAATACATACACACACATATATATATATATATATATATATATATATATATATACACATAAATACATACATACATAAATACATACATATATATATATATATATATATATATATATATATATATATATATATATATACACATAAATACATACATACATAAATATGTTGTGCAGTATTGTGCGGCATATTTATTTTTTGGGGAGTGATATGTGTGATGCTTAACACTTAAAGACACGCACGCGCACACAGACGCACTCATGTCTCCACACAATCCATCTCATATGATCAAAGTATATTCAATTTCAATTAATATATTCGGAAGAATGCTTATCGATGGGAGTGGTGCAGCTGATAATGATTATTGCCCATGCACGAAATATCAATAACCTAATTAAGAGTTGATATGCAATGTTCGAATTTAATAGATATTCTTATTTCATTAAAGATTTTTCATGATTAAATTAACAAAAGTTATTTAAATTTGATTGTTCTCGGAATCATCCAAAATATCAAAAAATCCCCGGATTTCTACATACCCATTTTTCTACATTATGTATGCGCATTATGTATGCGCATGCATGGCTATGTGGCTATAAAGCTCGTTTTGATACAATGTAGTTTCATGTTCAGTCCCACTCCGTGGCACCTTGGGCAAGTGTCTTCTTCTATAGTCACCCACTAGGGCGACCAGTATCTTGTGATTGTATTTAGTAGACATAAATTGTTTAGAAGACCAACATGTATGTATGAATATATATAAAATTACTTGGAATACCTATATATAATAATAATAATATTAGGGCTAAAAATCCAAATTTACAGGTAAAAACTCAATTAAATTCAATTTATTAAAAATTAAAATTAAATCAAGTTTCACAGTATAAAGTATAAATATATAGTTTTAGAGAAAAGAACCAAAGTTCATGAACTAATCCAAGAAAAACCACAGTCACATATTGTTTTCATGTGGATATTTTCAATACCAAGTTTGGTTCATGAACTTTGGTTCTTTTCTCTAAAACTATAATATATATATATGCCAACTAAGTGTGGTGTTCTATATAGGTCAGTGCTACTGATGTTTACAGCCCAAGAAAGACATCTCTTGCAGCTGGCTAACGACACACATTCTGTGTCGGATTAGCATTTGTGAGGGGAGGTCATCGCTCCCTTCTCTAGCCTTACACACGAAAGAGAGAGAAAGAGGGGGGGGGCAAATAGACAAACACGGAAAAATCCGAAATAGCAGGGGATATACATACAACATACTTGTGCTCGCGCACGCGCACACACACGCACACACGTGTGTGTACGTATGCGCGCATCTTTGTGTATCCTCTACGAAATCGGAGTTTCTGTGTTTGAAACGTTCTCGAACTAAAGCTGTAGTAAAGAGGCATTACCATTGCTCCTCATTATGAGGACGCAAGCTGAACTACAGGACTTCAAAACGAACACGATAACGACAAAGGAATATCTGCATCCAATGTATTTGAATTTCTCACCCGGATTGAGATTTTATGACCAGCGAAACATATTTTAAGTGAAGTGGCCCAGTAATTAGGGTTTTGCACTCGTGTTCGCTAGATTGTGGTTTCGATTCCCGGAACAGATAATGCTTTGGATTTTCAAGCAAAATACTTCCTTTAATGTTGCTGCAGTTTCCTTGGGTGTAAATGAGTGACACTGCGAGTGACTGGCGTCTCGTTCAGGGGTGGGAGACGTTGTGATCTCGGTCAGTTATTGAAACCGGATAACCGGTAATGTGTCCTAAGACTCTAGACAAAAATGTCCAGTAGTTGATGATGATGATGATGATAATAACAATAATGGTGATGACGATGATAATGATGATGACGATGATAACGATGATGACGACGAAAATGAAGACATATATTTTTTTACTGTTTGGTTTCGTTAATGGTAAATAGCTGCAGCAAGGCATTTTGAATACTGAAAGGCATTTAGAGAACAGACTGACCAAAACTTGGTATTGAAAATATTCACATGGAAACAATTGGTTAATAATCCAGAATAATATTAAACGATAATATCTTAGCCTTTAACACGCAGCCAAGGAGAAGACACAATCCTATTTTGATACAACGTTTATATCATTTGATATATAACTGTGCTTAACCTCAAGAGATGTGCAAATACATCAATATTGAAATTTATAATATGTCAATTACCATGTCATTGTATGGTGAAAGAGCTGCACAGTTTTATCATTTCTCTTCAAAGAAGACATTGTAAAAATTATCTGACCATTTGGTTGAGAATCTGTGATAGTGTTTGAGTTGTGTCTCGGAGCACTTTAACCCATCGTTTTATCATTTCCAGTCGGCGTAACATAAACTAAGTGAATATTATCCTAAACAAGCGATTAATCATTGTTAGTTGAAATATCGTTAATAGATATTGGCATATTGAAGAATCAGAGGTGATCGTTCGAGCTGACCATTTCAGTTTGGTTTTGTCTGGTATTCAGACATGGAAGACGTTGAACCAAGGAAAACTTAGTCATCTCTCTCTCTCTCTCTCTCTCTCTCTCACACACACACACACACGCACACGCACGTACACGTGAGCGCACACATTAACGAAAACACACATTTATACATGTGAGTATGTATATGTAGTATATTTATATATCTGTGTATACACGCACACACATACATGCACATATGTATATATAAACATATATATACAACGATATACAAACATATACAAATACATACATACACATGTATATATAGTTTACTTGGTATATCTGTATATATATATATATATATATATATTAGAAATGATATAGACACATATGCAAATGCTCACTAATACGCACATACATGCACATACAACACGCCAGTAGGCATATTCCTTCTCTCTCTCACTATATATATATATATATATATATATATACAGAGAGAGAAAAAGAGTGTATACTTAGTGTACGTATGTGTATATCATACACACACATACACTTATACACACGCACACACATATTTACATTCACATAGACATATATACTCATGAAATTTTGTAGATCCCATGACACAAACACAGATGAACACACACACACATACACACATTAAACATTGTGAATTTGTCTAAACTACTGAAATAGAAAAAGACCAACGAAATAATAACGGTTTCTAGCGTAACATCATTATCAAACTGAATGGTCAGTTGCTATAATGTACATTGTATATATTATAATATAATATTCCCGATGGTTAGCTTGCTATTTAGATATTCATAGAAGCTTGAAACATAACAGCGTGCATCTATTTTCTTACTTCTGACGCGTTGCTTGTTTTGTTTCCCATTAAGAAATATTTATTTATGAATTCTAGTTTCTAAGGCATGGTAAGTAAAAAAAATCACACACACACACACACACACACACACACACACACACACACACACACACACACATGACTGCCGTTGCGTAGCTGAAACGTGTAAAACAATATATTATAATCCCTTGCCATATCGCGGTTTATCTATCGCGGTTTATTATTTAAGCTTGCGTCGACTCCTCCGAGATGTTGTTTTGCATTTATAATAAAATAAATATATACAAATTACAAAAAATAAATAAATAAATAAAGAAATATACAGTACCGTACTGTTTCTACTTCGTGGATTTTTTGGAACGTAATACCCGCGATAATTGAGGGGTTACTGTAGTAATGAAAGTATTTTAGCCTATGTGTCAAGCAAAATGTAGAGGCAGATGGAAAAATCTTTCAACAAAAAATACGCCATTACTCTCTTGAGATAATTTCTGATCAGAATATCTTAACTAAGAAATGAAGAGAGGGTCGTTAAGGAACTTGTTTTGTAAGTACGAGGTTTCGGTTTCAAACCCACTGCACTTCGAATAAGTGTCTTCTACTATAACTTCGATGCGATTAATACCTTGAGAATGAATTTGGTATACGGAAGCTATGTGAAAGCCTGCAGCGTGTGTATGTGCGTGTGTGTGTGTGTGTGTGTGGGTGCATACATGAATCTGTTTGTGTCTTGTGCTTGTTTTTCCCCACCATTTAACAACTGGTGTTGGTTTGTTTACATCTCCGTAAATGACTTGTCAAAGTGACCTATAAAATAAGTACCAGAGTTAAACAGATGTACTTAGACGGATTTGTACGGCTATAATTCTTTAAGTCGGTGCTCCAGTATGACTAAGGTTCAGTGATTGATGCAAACAAAAGATAAAACATAAGGACATATTTAACAAGGTGAATCATTCCCGAAATTTAACAGAAGTATTAAACAACCCAAGTATGGTAATACAATATCTTGTGTTTATATCTATTGGCATCACCTAAAATAGTTTACCCTAATTTCCCACTTGCATTGCTTAAAGTTTTTATATAATTATTTCATTATTTTATACAATTTAATAGACAACGATAAAAAAGCTTTAGCGGCCCACATAGCGTCATTCAATATATTTCATAAAAAAACAAAAATCTGAAAGCAATAACTAAACAAACAACCACTGAGGACTGTAGTGAAATGGAACACTTACGGTAGAACGATGACACTTAAGCAGACATTTCCTGTTGTACCAAAAAAAAAAAAAAAGAAGAAAAGAAAGAAAGAAAGAAATCAATATTGTCTGATGGATGATTTCTACAGTGAAACTGTCAATAATATACTAATTAAGAAATATACTTAGATGTTGACCGACTAACTCGACTTTACTAATAATGTTTGTATATAATTAAAATTGTGGTTAATTTGCTTACTCTTCGACATTACGAGTAATGTACGTACACACACACACCCTCTCTCGCACACAAATATTTATATATATATATGTATGTATGTATTATGTATGTTTGTATGTATGTGTGTGTGTGTGGTTTTATAAACACACGCACGCGTATGGGAATATCTATATATATATACCTGTCTGTCTGTCTGTATGTAAGCATGTATGTAAGTATGTATGCGTGTGTGTATGTGTGTGGTTTTATACACAAACACATACGCATATATTTGTGTATGTACGTATGCATGTGTGAATACATACATATTTCTGTATGTAAATGCGTGCTTATAAAACTGGGATAGCTGGAATTGGTGTGTTGAAAAAAAAAAGTTCCTTCTCTAAAGCTGACGAGATATTACTTAAATTATCCCATTCCTATCTGATGAATATTTTATTTTACTCTCCCCAGAGTACGAAAATAAAAAGACAAACAAAAAACAAACAAAAAAACGAACAAACAAAAAAACAAACAAACAAGCAAACAGAAAAAACTAAGTATTTTTAAAATATAGGAAATAAAAAAGGAAAAGCGAAAACGAAAGGAAAATAATATTCCATATTTTGTATCGATCTGAGGATTAATCGAATATTTTCGGACTCGTATTTTGAGAGGTACACATCGCAGAACGAGAGACACATTCTATCTTATATAATTGAATATATATAATATTGATTTCGAATTTTTGTACAGGGCAGGGATTAAGTCGATTACATCGACCCCAATGTTCAACTGGTAGTTATTTTATCGGCCCCGAAAAGATGACAGGCAAAGTGAGCTTTGGCGGAATATGAACCCAGTGCTTAAAGACAGACGATATGACGCTAAGTATTTTGCCCGGCGTGCTGATGTTTCTGCCAACTTTTCCCCTTTGTATATAATATACTAATGAATTTATCGCGGATTTTCCTATGAAGGTTCGTTGCCTAATGTTTAAGGAGTTGGACTAATGATAATAAGTTCATAGATTTGACCTTTGGACTATGCGGTGCGTTGCGCTATTTTGCAAAGCTCTTCGTTCCACGTCGGTGCTGTCTACACTGCTGGAAATAAATGCAAGCTAAGTGCACCCACTTTGTCAGCCTCTCTGTATCTGTATGTCTAACAGTTTGTCTGCGTGTCTGTCTGTCTGTCTGCCTGTCTGTCTTTCAATCTTTAGTTGTCATATTCTGGATGTTCCGCTGGCTCACGAGTGAAGGGATCTCATACAACTCTTCGTGATAAGCACCCAAAACAATTAACGCTAGCATGGTACATGCCACCAGGTCATACTCTCTTCTAAATGACGGTCATAGCACCTTCAGTGATAAATGAATAACAGAAGAAAATGTTTCGTTTCGCGACGGCAAGTTCTCTTAGCGTGGATGAAGGTCGATGGAGCGCACTTTTGCAGCCAAAGCAGTATCTGCGATTAATCGTCGACTCATGTTATCACAAATGAATTCGTGATAAGCGTAACACGGTTTTTACAATTAGTGTACCTAATTATCCGGGATCAGCCACAAATGAATCAGTGACAATGTAATCCTTTTACCAATAATCGTTGCTGCTTCATTTCGACATGACCACAGATAAATGATTCGTTTATCACTGACATCTTGATCGGGAAAGATTTAACTTTAATATCATATTGTTAGTGGTGAAATGGCATAGTCGTTACAGTGCTAGCTAGAATGACCGGTGGTATTGGTTCTAGCTCTCTACGCTATTAGTTCAATCTCTGCTGAGGTCAAATTTACCTTTCATCCTTTTGAGATAAAAATATCAGTTACATGTGGCTGATTAGCTGGATTGATGGATCATAGGAAGAGATTCCTAGCAGTGTTTGTTTTTGAGAACTTTGAGTTAAAAAATCCCGACACATCTGTCAGAATTTGTGATCGACAGATTGTGTCAGCAATTTGAAAATTCAATGGAAACAACTTCCTTGGTTTGACTGAAAAATCAACTGCTAGCAACAAAATTTCAACTTTCGACTTTTTATTGTAGCGTCAATAAACAGTGAAGAAAACATGAGAGTCATAAAGTTTATATGAACTCAAGAAGAACGGATTCTGACATCCATTTTTGATAGTCAAATTGTGTTATTTTCTCCTTCCGTTAAGTGGGTAATATTTTTGAAGGAACGGCACACGTCATATAACTTTCCCATTTATGCGTTTCTGTCATTGTAAAACCATTTGTTTATATAAAGACAGTAATTATGGTTGAGGTAGACAGCTGACAAGTGTGTCTCTCCGACGCTTTACCGTGTCTTGACTAAGACCCTAAGTAACACATTCCCCCATGCTATCAGATAGATAGATAGATAGAGATCGATATAGATGGATAGACAGAACGAGAGAGAGAGAAAAATCGAGAGCGTGGACAGTTAGAGTCATATAGAAAGGGGACACGTTTTCTCTCTCTCTCCCTCTCGCACACGAACACTCCTCACACACAATCACACAGACACGCAGATACACACAGACACAGATACTCACGCACAGTCACACACACAAAGAAACACACAGACACATACACATATGTGAGCGCACACATATAACATTTGTTGGATAATTTGTCTGAGTAAACAATCAGTAATGTACTAATTAAGAAATATGTTTAGAAGGTAACAAATATTCTAATAACGTTTGTAAATAATTTATTTTGACGTCAACAATATATACATGTGTGTGTGTGTGTGTGTGTGTGTGTGTGTGTGTGTTTTAAGTTTACGTGAGAGCATGTGTGAGAGCGAATGTAATTGTATGTGTATTGTTATCTGGGACAGACGAATCGTTGTGTAAAACATTTATTTCTCAAAAGATGGAGGCCGAAGTATTAATCAAATTCTAAAATTTCTATTTTAAAAATAAAATAGAATTTACATTAGATAGACGAACGCGTTGAGTATTTAGTGCTTCTGTCCACACACACACACATACACACACACACACACACACACACACACACACACACACACACACACACACATGACATAGTCACAGTACATAATTGCATATACCAACATAAATTATGTACAAGTTTGGCGAAGCAAATAGGAAAAATTGAACTCAAACTATGAATGAGTGTATACATACATACATACATACATACATACATACATACACACACACACACACACATACATAATACATACATACATAATACATACATACATACATACCTATATGCTTAGTAGTATTCCTTCCGACTTTACATTCTGAGTTTAGTTTCCGCCGAGGATCGACATTGTTTTTAATCCTTTCGGTGTCCATAAAATAAGTCCAGCTATGTAGTAGGGAGGAGGGGGGGGGGTATGCAATCGACTTAACCCCCTACCTCGACATGGCTAACCTTGTACTAAAATTTGAAAGCAATATTTAGCAGGAGCTAAAGGCGGCGAATCTAGTGCAATCGTTACCGCGCCGGTAAAAAAAAAAAAAAAAAAAAAAAAAAAGAAGCTTAGCCGCAATTCTTCTGACTTTTGGTTCTGAATTCAAATTTCGACGGCGCCATATTCGCCTTTCATCTTTTCGGAGTCGAAAAAATAAGTACCAGCTGAGTACTGCGGTCGATATACACCTCCTAAAATTGCTGCCCGTCTGCCGAAGCTTCGGAACCAATATTTAGCAGAAGCAACAGAGTGACTCAAGGACTAAGAGTTTCGTGGGTTAGAATTTGAAAAGTGCTAACTCACGAAACTCTCGGCCATTGAGTCATTCTGTCACTTATGTAACATAGTAAATATATATATATATATATATATATATATATATATATATATATATATAGGCGCAGGAATGGCTATGTGGTAAGTAGCTTGCTTACCAGCCACATGGTTCCGAGTTCGGTCCCATTCCGTGGCACTTTGGGCAAGTGTCTTCTACAATAGCCTCGGGTCGACCAAAGCCTTGTGAGTTGATTTGGTAGACGGAAACTGAAAGAAGCCCGTCGTATATATATATATATATATATATATATATATATATATATATGTATATATGTATATATATATATATATATATATATATATATATATATATATATATATATATATATATATATATATATATATATATATATATATGCTTGTGTGTCTGTATTTGTTCCCCTACCATCGCTTGACAATCGATGTTGGTGTGCTTACGTTTCCGTAAACTAGCGGTTCAGCAAAAGTGACCGGTTGAATAAGTACTAGGCTTACAAAGAATAAGTCCTGGGGTCGATTTGTTCGACTAAAGGCTGTACTCTAGCATAGCCACAGTCAAATGACTGAAATAAGTGAAAGAATAAAAGAATGAAAGAATAATAAGAATATCGTTGCAAACGTGTATAAATAAATATCTTGTGATTTTATAGATGCACAGAAGAAAGGTGAAGGTATGAATTCGATATTCAGAAATCGATATTATGAGCAGCATTATAAGTACTCGGGTTGATACAGAGTTGACAGAAGAAAATAGAAAAATAAAAGAAGATAAAATCAAGCTGGAGGCGATGCCCTAGCTTGGCTGCAAGTTCAACGACTTCGACCAGTAAAAGAATAAAACACCACGTGATAGTTTAGCAGAATATTGCCAGCATGTTCCAAAACTAATTTCCTGTTTGTAATTAATTAAGAAATACGAAAGATAAAAAGAAAATGGGAAATAAAACTAATATAGTAAATGAGAATGTACAATACATGACGATAGTCTAGTATGACAAAACAATATGTTTATGACATGTTTATGACCGACGATCATTAGACAGAAGTATCTGAACTTCGTAAAGAAATGCTAATACAATTATGGCGAAAATAATTGTATATAAAAGAGCAAAGAATATTTCTTTTAGTAAAGTAACGTTTATATATATATATATATATATATATATATATATATATATATATATATACCGGAGTAAGCACATGAAATGTGCAACAAGGTGGAAAGTATATATATATATATATATATATATATATATATATATCTTAAAAAATAGAGCTCAAAATCGATGCATTGAAGATACCTTATTGCAGCAACAATTATAATAGTTGCTGCAATAAGGTATCTTCAGTGCATCGATTTTGAGGTCTATTTTTTAAGATATATATATATACAAAAACTCACCTGTGAGGTTTTTGCTAAGACTGTTAACAGATACTATATATTTTATAAAATCTTGCTTTATATAAAAAAAATATATATTTAATATATATATATATATATATATATATATATATATATATATATATATATATATATATATATATATATATATATATGTTGTTTGAAATTCTGCGTTGAAACAAATGAACATGGACATGACTGTTTGGCTAACACTGTTAGCTTAGTAACGAAGAGGTATCGGATTTGATCTTACGGCACGGCAAGTATTTTACCTCATTTTACCTCTTATCCCTAGTAGAAACGCACATGCAAACATGCTCACGCACATATATGTCGTCACAAACATACACACCCACACACACATGTGTATGTATATATATGTATATGCATATATATATATATATATACAAATATAAACATATATACATATACGTGGTATGATCAATAAGTATCAAATCTGTGGCCATAGTAACGAAGCTAAAGCACGCAGAGTAAAGCCGCTTGGTACAGATTGATCTTGTTTTTAGGGCCTTAATGGGCTGATGATGGTGTGAGACTTAAAAGTCACGCAAATACGAATGATCTGTCTTGAATGAATTCAAAAGACATTAATCTGCTAAATGAGCCCAAGGACTAGGTTCATACCCAAGGACTTCAATACATTCTCCGTCTACCATATTTTACTTAAAACATTTCGGCAAATTAGGAGCTTTGGTGAAAAGACACTTTCTAAAAGTGACACTGTGGGGTCGAACCAACATCCACTTGGGTGTGAAGTGAACATCTTCATCACAAATCTATATTCATGCAACACATCTTCATACATCATAGTATCAACTAATCAACTTATGATTTACTACTTATTAATGTTACTATTTCTAAAGTCATCGAAACTTCTTTTATAATGGCATGTAAATGAGATTCACTTGATCGATATATGATATTTAATCAATACGTTCCACATGCAAACGGTAAAGAACGAACGAACAAGTGTATTTGCCCCAATCACATCGTTCATATATAAGAAATATTCAAGTGTTTGACTAATATTTGCCTACATTTTCGTTCATAATAGTGCTTCGTCTAAGACCATATTGATATTGGTATCGAAGCAGTAGAAATAGTAATCGAACCTACAATCATTTATTGGAATTTCACTATTGACACTATTATCAGCATTCATTTTCATATATTTTACAATTTAGTTTCTTTACTTTTGAATAACCTTCTTTAATATCGAAAGAAAATCGACAAGCAGCATGAAGACTTATAAATCAAGTAAACAAATTTCTTTTCTCTTAAAACTAACAAATAAATTCGTGGTTCGTGTTAGATAACCTGGCGATTTTTTAGTTCCATTTTGAATTACAATTCGAAGAGAGAAATATATCTGTTTGAGTTATTTGTCACGAAATTTAGCCAGAAATATTTCTAAACATAAACCTAATAGAATGCACATTCTCTAAATATCCCATAGGATATGAAAATATATTTATTTATCCTTGAGAAGATGGAGTTACATCTTTATAAATAAGAAATACCAGAAGGATTACGCAGAAAAAATTGCATGTGATTCCGTATATTGTCAATATTTATAGAAGCAAAACCACACAGGACAAATAATGGCTGTTTATTTTCTTTAATAACAATAGGAACTACTCAACGGTTTGGATTTATGGAGAAATGTAATTATTCATTTTATTAGTTCTGATAATTTGTGTTTTAACGATGCAACGTCCAATGCCTGATATATCTATATCCAGACGATATAAATAAAATCTAATGTCTAAATATAAGATTGCTGATATGATAGATATTAGTTATGCCTAGCACCCTGATGATAAGGATTGCTCGGTGTGGGTGCTAATGTAGCTGCTGATATTCCAGTATTGATATGTAATATTAATAAAAATTCGCGTTGTAATACTTGTAATAACCATTGCAAATGCCACCACCGATGGAATATATATTTCATCATGAAATTAATGACAAAATACCTTACTTTCAGCGCTTACAATTGCGATTTATATCAAAGTTGTTCCACACTGTATCGGTAACCAGAAGAATATCATGACGTTGACAAAATGAGAATCCAATAAGATAATAATGATAAGTCGTTGGTGGTCAATCGTGAGCTTGACTCTAAAATATAAATACCAAGTTCCAAATGAAACTTTTGTTTTTGTTTCTATTTGGCTGCAACTCAGGACTGATAAAGCCCTATGGTGAAAGACAATGTCAGTCGTGAACATCTCGTTTTTTATTCAGATATAGGGCATCTAAAAGTAGAACTCCCTCCTTTTAATATAGTCTGAAGTAATCTGAGATATATTTGACAGCTATTTCTAGTAGGTGGAACGTATACGAAGAGGCTTTCTCAGCTATAGGGAGTTTCAGTTTGTTTCTCAATTAGTTTTCGGTTATTAGTCTGTTGGCTTGTAACAGAGTTGTACTTAAGAGAAACTAAGTTATTTCTGCCAGAAAATCAATAGTTTCTATAATGAAAAATTTCTTTGTCAAAATATAGCGTCAGAAAGAACTCTATCAAAACCTCGTGTACCAAAGTGCATGCATTAAAGTGCATGTACCAAAAATGCTTGAATCAACAGGTTTATGAAAATCTCGACGTCAACATGTGTATAAGAGAAGAAAATAATGGTATCAGAAAATTCTGTATGAAAATATCTGTGTCAAATTATTTGTAGCAAAATGTCTGTTTAAAAATATCTGGGTCAAAACGTTTCACAATTTGTGTATCGAGATGAGTGTATAAAAAGTTGCATGTAAAATGTTTGTATTAAAATATCTGCAGTAAAATGACTGTTAAAATATCTATGTCAAAACGTCTGTTTCAAAAATATCTGTATCCATTCATCTGTGTGAAACATTCGTGTCACGTAATGGAAACGTCCGTAACAGAATGTCTGTGCTACTATTTATCGAAATGGGTGTTTTTAAAATGAAATAACTGTGTTAAAAATTATCTGTATCAAAATGTTTGTGTTACATCATTTGTATTGAAATGTCCGTATCAAAAATATTTCCATCAAATTGTCTGTAGTAGAAATATCTATATAAAAATACTTGTATGAAAATGTGTCGCAATGTTTGTATCGAAATGTGTCTATTCAAAATGTTTGTATAAAAATGACTGCATCAATTCATTCGTAATAGAAACATCTTTAATATTTGTTGTACATCGCTTGTATCGAAATGCATGTATCAAAAATATCTGTATCAAAAATGAGTGTATTCTGGATATTTGCATCAAAACGCCTGTTTCAGCAATGTCAATCTATCTGTATCGACATGTTTGGGCCACATGTTTTATCGATATGATACAACAGGTAAAATAAGAAATATATAATGTCTGTAACAAAATGTTACAAACTGTTTGTTTCAATTACATCTGTATCAATACGAAGCCGTCTAATATAATCTGTACTTTGCTAGCAAAATTAGTAATTTTTTTTTCAGTGAAATAATCAATATGCGTGCAGGCCTGTAGTAGATCTGTGACTATTCCGTGGCACAGAAGTATTTTTGATTTCTATTTTTAGAAATGCAAGTGCTCATGTAGTACCCCCGTGTGTATATATATATTTCTAATCAGTCTGACACCACACCACAAAAGAATCCTTGTGAAAGTATCGGAGATTTATCCAGGAGGTTTAATAAATCTTAGTCCACTATACAAGATCATCTCAAGCAGTTTGAGGTGTTGGGAAAGGAAGTGGTTAGAATAGAAAAGAAGTAATTGAGTAAAATGATAATGCAAGGCCACAATTTATATGTTTGTGTAGTGAAGTTTCGATTGAAGTGTCTACATTAAAAATATCTGTATCAGCAGGCTTGTTTCAAAAGTATCTTAAATATGCGTATCAAACGGTCTGGGTCAAAATATCTATATCAAACAGTTTGCATAGTTTTATCTGTACCAACATGTTTCTATTGAAACTTTGCGCATCTTTGCCTGTTTCAATCAATAATATAACCACCTATTTAAAATAGTTTCATAAAGTGTTCTATTCCCATCTATCCGATTGAAATTGAATGAAATATCTATATGATTCTTCCAAAAAGCCTTTCGATAAAATAATTATTAATGCGATGGTTAATATCTATTAGCATGATTGACAATATGCACTGGCGGGGACACAGACAAACAAACGAGGAGGCATGTACCAGATCGCACAACCAGCAAGAAGCAACAGCAATAGAACTTTCAGATCATACACTCACTTTAACAAAAGACACAGTTGATTATATACTTCCAGGTAGGCGATGCCTGATGCAAAAGCATAGATGTGCATAGCTGGAGTGTATTTTATGATGGGACCAGTCATTCAGGACTGGCTAAATGATAAACAAGATTTTGAATACTGAGATACGTGACATTATTGCAATTTATTCACATTTGAAGGTCATAAATAATTAAAGATTGAAAAGATTCGTCTACAATCGCATTTTCTGTATATGACTTGACCTATAGCACCTAATTCGACATTCTTTTTATTGATGATAAGAAATGCAGTCATCATAGCAATCGTATTAACTTGGAGGCGTTAAATGTAGTGT
This sequence comes from Octopus bimaculoides, assembly GCF_046866305.1. NCBI lineage: Eukaryota > Metazoa > Mollusca > Cephalopoda > Octopoda > Octopodidae > Octopus > Octopus bimaculoides. The sequence continues at coordinate 188,051,059 of NC_142928.1, read as the reverse complement.
TTACTGTTTTTCCTTTCAGTTTTGCCAAGCGTCAACTTTAACAAATCCTCCAAACATCAAAGGTTGATAAACAACTTTACCACACAGTATATTTGTTATTCGTTTTCAAAGGAATAATTTAAACTGATGTCATTAAGTATATCTAACGTCAATCAAACTTGCATCCTGTACGTTTAGTCTAAATTTAATGAATAACTAGACAGACGACAGAATACAAATGATGAAGCATACATACACAGACACACGCATATGTATATATATATATATATATATATATATATATATATATATATATATATATATATATATATATATATATATATATATATATATATATATATATATATATATATATATATATATGCATACACAGACACACATATATACATACACATCGTTATCGTTGCATCGAAGACAGACAGAATCGATATTTATAGAAAAAAAGAAACAAAACAAATTTATTTATTTGTGCTCACAACTTTGTAACTGCGTTGCAAACATTCACTGTCAATTACATCAATTTAAGTTTTACAATAATGCAGAAGTATCGTAGCCATCTTACCTAATCTCTCCTTTGCTGGCAAAATTAATAGTCTTTCTTTACTGACATAATCAATAATACGTGAAACACATATATATTAGGGGTATCGAAAAGTAATGTCGTATTTCAAAGAAATTTCTGTCAAAGTATCGGGGTCCTATCCAGGAGGTTTAATGAGTCTTAGTTCACTGTGCAAAATCATTTGAAGCAGATTGAGGATGTGTATAGAGAAGGGAAGTGGGTACAATAGAAAGGGAGTAATCCTGTAATATGATTATGTAAGGCCACATTCTGTGAATATAAACCAAGAAAATATAAATGCATTAGGTTGGGGAGAAGAACTCCCCAATTCTGCTTCAGTCTCCTCCACAGATTTAGTGGCATCAGATTTTCACTTCTTCAGGTCACTTCAAATCCTTACTAATGGAAAAGACAGTCAGTAGCTGGGTCGATAGCGAAACGGTATTCCAAGCATGTTTCCCTTCCAGAGGGATCAGGAAATGGGTTTTGAGGTGGGTAAGTGTTATTGTTAACGGTGGCGATTATATGCTGAATAAATAGATATTTATTTATTTATGGTACCTTTAATACAATCTATCTGTCTATAGGTATTTTCTATCTTTTACTTGTTTAAGTTATTACAGCTGGGGTACCTCCTTGAATACACACAAGGCGCAGTGGCCAAGTGGTTAGGACAGCGGACTCGCGGTCGTAGAATGGCGGTTTCGATTCCCTGAACGGGCATTGTGAATGTTTATTGAGCGAAAATACCTAAAGCTCCATGAGGCTCCGGCAGGGAGTGGTGGCGAACCTTGCGGTACTCTTTCAAAATAACTTTCTTTCACTCTTTCTTCCTGTTTCTGTTGTACCTGTATTTCAAAGGGTCGGCCTTGTCACACTAAATATCCCCGATAACTACGTTAATAGTATACGTGTCTGTGGAGTGCTCAGCTACTTGCACGTTAATTTCACGAGCAGGCCCTCCGTTGATCGGATCAACTGGAACCCTCGTCGTCGTAAGCGACGGAGTGCCACGACTATATAACAGAAACGAAACGAATGGAGAATTTCTTCGCAGAAGCGAAATGTTTTGAAGAAATCAAATAATATATTAAACACAAACATTTCAAAATATTCCCGGAATGAAATTACATAAATACCAGAAATAATATGTTCAAATGATTTATAATTTAACCTACTTTTTGGCCCAGCATGTTTACTATCTTACCACATGATACGAAACTCCTCTTGAGGCTTTAGCGTTAAACAGACAACTTTTGCGATATCGCAGTTTGAAACGCAGAATACCTCAATTAGATGCCATTATCAATAAAGTTGCTGGTAAATTGTCATTATTATGTAAATAATGCAAATCTTGGGAGACTATCATTTAACGTATCTCTATTAATGTAGCATTTACACATGATCATATATTATGGACATTGCCCTTTTGTTCATAACAATCAAAGGCTTTTGGTCTGAAATCATTGGATTCTCTTTCAAGGTCAATACGCTCTCTGTAAAATGTCAATATGCATGAAAGTATATTAGGTTATGCAGCTCGGTGTTATATTATGCATTTAGATCTCCATATATACGTTTAGCTACGAAAAAACCTCCACATGTATAAGCTATGTATTTCTGTTGTGTCATATAACAATGTTTACAGACGATACGGGAGTCGTCTTCTAATTTCGTCTATTACAGTCTGACTTATTTTTTAGTACCTAGAGTAATTTCTTATTCCATGCTCTTTTCACAACAGTTTTACTTTAGATAGACTCTCATTCTGACACAGCTTTCTGCCGAGTGGACGATATGGTAGACGAAATATTTATCGATCAGGTGGTTATGTTTTAAATGTGATCTAAAAATAAATTCTACATGTGATACTTATGATTTCTCAGATGTACGATGATAACGTCAGTGTGTGTATGTGTGTATGTGTTTTTACCGTTTATCTTTTATCATTAGCTTGTTTCAGTCATTAGACTGCGGCCATGCTGGGGCACCGCCTTGAAGGATTTTAAATCTAACGAATCGATATCAGTGCTCATTTTTATATTTAGCCTGCTACTTTCTCTATCGGGCTACTTTTCCCGAACCGCTAAGTCATGGGGACATAAACACACCAGCGCCGGTTGTCAAGCACTGGTGCGGGATAAACACAGACATAAAGACACACAGACACGTATACACATATATATGAAAGGCTTCCTTCAGTTTCCGTCTACCAAATCCATTCACAAGGCATTGGTCCAGCCCACGACTATAACAGAACACTTGCCTAAGATGCCACGCAATGGGACTGAACCCGGAAGTATGAGGTTGGGAAGCAAACTTATTAATACACAGCCACGGTGTGCATATATATATATATATATATATATATATATATATATATATATATATATATATATATATATATATATATATATATATACATACACACACACACACACATATATATATGGGTGTGTGTGTGTGTTTTTATGCCTGTGTGGGGTACACTTATTGTTTGGTCACGCTCACCTGCTGAAGAAGTTTCTAACTCAGAGATGTTTTAATAGAAATGCGACGTATTCAGTCTTGGAAATGCTATAGATGTCTGGCCTCTTAATAGCTTCCAAAAATTACCAGGTTTTCTTCATGCAGAGTCGAATCGGTGATATGACCTAGGAGGCTAGTATTTTTTGGCAGAGTGTAAGACACAGATAGACATAAATCAGGTGAGTACGCAAACATGAGTGCGTCTAGACACCCCCCCCCCACACAGACGTAGTCACAGACATACACTAACAAACATTATATATGAGGATACAGACACGTACCTATATATCAAACTATAGCGGGAGATTATTTTCATATCGTTTGATGTAGACATTTCAAAATCTTCTGTTTGATATGTGTGTATGTGTTCGTATATATATATATATATATATATATATATATATAATGTGTGTGTATTTGAGTGCGTGTGTATGAGAATGTGTGTGTATCTATATATAAAACGTCAATTGAAAAACGTAACTTTTTTTTCTGAAGTGACAAAAAATGTCTTATCTTATTGCTACAAATGTAGACTAAGTGGAATATATGCAGACGAAAATATATTTCTTAAAAAGAAACTTCTGCGAACTTGCATATTATCACAACAGTCACTTGGAATTAATCAAAACGAACAAATGCAGCAGAAGGAATCATTTGCTGAGTTTAAATTTTATGAAACAGTTAAGTTTGAAAGTTATTATAAACGTTATAAAGATGTTAGCGGCGAATTATCTTCATATATACACAAATGCACACACACACACACACACACACACACACACACACACACACACACACACACACACACACACACACACAAACACACACAGAGAGCGGTGGAATAACTGAATTACTCAATCTCTGACTTGTTCTATCTATTACACAACCACAATGCAAGAACAATGTAGGTATCAGCATACTCGCTTCCGGGTAAATATTATTATGAGATTAGTTTTTGCATATCAATTCATTGTGAAATACGCTCGCTCACTTTATCTTTTTCACACGCACACATTACACACACGTACACACGCACACACACACACACACTCTTGCATAAATGTATTTTTTCTCTCTCTAGTTGTATATCTATCTATCTATATACAGAATTGATGTACAATAAAGAAAATCACAGTCATTAAGAGTTCAATTGACATCAATTCGTTAAACGCCAGAATTTTATTTACATTACATGGGGACGACATGCATGTATATACATAATCGGCTAAAATGACTTTAAGGGCAGCCAAAATGCATTAATTTCATATATAGTTAATACTTTGTGCTCAACAGCTGTTTCATTAAGATAAACACGAAATACGATCAAATGCATGATAATGCCGAAATGGATTCCTCCAAAAGATATCTGGAGTAACGTTACTCAACAGGGGCAGTTAGTTAAAAGGTGTGTCTGTATATTGACGATCATCTGTTTCGTTTAGTAAGTCTGCAGCAAATAAATATTCAACTTACCTGTTGTTTGCGATCTCTTGGTCATGTCCACCCTTCAGTTTTTCTGAAGGATACAGCAGCTTTTTTTTAACCCTGTTTTTGCACTTCTAATATCTTGTCTTTTTAGTTGTTTTTCAAGATATAGGTTCGGTTTTGAATCCTGAAAAGAAAAAAGAGAGTAAAAGACGTTCTTTATATGATGAAGAATTCCAGATTTTGTTTAAAGGAATAAAAAATTACATCGTGTTTACAATATCTCTCTGATTATAACAAAAACAACAATAATAATAATAGTTGTATTAGTAGTATAAGTAGTAACAACAACAATAATGATAATAATGGTTTCAAATTTTTGTCATAAGGGCAGCTTGGAGGTGGGGAATTAAATCGATTACATCGACCCCAGTGTTTCACTGGTATTTAATTTATAGACCCCGAAAGGACGAAAGGCAAAGTCGACCTCGGCGGAATTTGAACTCGGAACGTAGCGATGGGCGAAATACCGCTAAGCACTCCGTCCAGCGTGCTACCGATTCTGCCAGCTCGCCGCCTTAACAACAACAACAACAACAATAATAATAATAACAATAATAATAATAATAATAATAATAATAATAATAATAATAATAATAATAATAATAATAATAATATAAGGAAATGGGAAATTGTTTACTTATTGATCCATCATGCCTGTTTGATTCCAGGATCATAAAAAGATACAATCCCTTCAAATTTGAAATAGGAATAATATGGAACATGCGAACAGTAAAGGTCGTGTCTATAATAATTGGTGCGTTGGGGACAGTAAGCAAAAATATCGACAAATGACTGGAGAGATTGAAAGAGAATGTTCAGTAGAGCTCCTACAGAAAGTTTGGCTCTTAGGGACAGCAAGGATTATCAGAAGCACTTGGAAGACTGCTAAAAACTTGTGGAAACCTAAGGTTACAGATAGTAACACGGAAGCCACATAAATCCTACCAGGAATAAGACCGAAGCTGAACCAAACCATAATAATAATTTCCAACGACTAACAGCAACATCTCGCATAACCCTAAAAGGCTATGGTACCTCTTTAGCGAAAACATTTGATAATTACAATCGAAAGGAAATGAATATTGAAAGTAATATCCTCATTTCCAACAATACTGTTTCTCTCTCTTTACTCTTTTACTTGTTGCGGCCATGCTGGAGCACCGCCTTTAGTCGAGTAAATCGACCCCCAGGACTTATTCTTTGGAAGCCTAGTACTTATTCTATCGGTCTCTTTTGCCGAACCGCTAAGTTACGGAGACGTAAACGCACCAGCATCGGTTGTCAAGTGATGTTAGGGGGAAAAACACAGACACACAAACACACATACATATATATATATACATATATACGACGGGCTTCTTCCAGTTTCCGTCTACCAAATTCACTCACAAGGCTTTGGTCGGCCCGAGGCTATAGTAGAAGACACTTGCCCAAGATGCCACGCAGTGGGACTGAACCCGGAACCATGTAGTGGGTAGGCAAGCTACTTACTACACAGCCACTCCTGCGCCTTGTATATATATATATATAATATAATGTATTAATGTATATTGCATTACATATTTTATTATAGATATATAATGTATTCAGGCTAACAATATTGCGGCATAACTGCACTGCACACATCTAGATATCCCGATTTCATCTCTTCGAAGCAAAAACTCAATCGTACTCATATGAACAAAGATCTGTCTATTCTGAGATAATATGAGATTTTAAGAGAGAGACAGGCTGCCGTATAGATCATGATAACTATTTTGTATTCCTATTTTTATTCTTAATAGAGATTTATCATTTTTATCATTGAAAATTGTGTGAAGCTTATCCCGTCTGCTTTTCTTTTGTAATCTCTCTGTAACTTAACGTTCCTTAGTCACTTCGAGGTTTACAACCAATAAGTGCATAATCCAATACAGGCTTGGCTTTTCTAAGCTTGTTTATCAACTTAGAAGAATTCGCCCTCATACCTGAAATATTTCTTGTCTGTTTGGAAGTATTTGTGTGCGTACGGTGCGTGCGTGTGCGTGCATGTGTGTGTGCGTGCTGGTGTGTCTGTGTCTGTGTGCTGGCGCG
>NC_142928.1:188036907-188039407 GCF_046866305.1 Octopus bimaculoides | reverse complement strand
GAGAGAGAGCAAGTTGACTATATCAACCCCAGTGCTAATCTAGTGCTTATTTTATCGACCCCCAAAAGAGAAAAGGCAAAGTATATCACCGCGGAATTTGAACTTAAAGCGTAAAGACGGACGATATGTCGTTAAAGTGTTTTTTCCGGTACGGTAGCGCTTCTGCCAGCTAACCGCCTTAACTGCGATATACACAAAAGTAATATCAAGGAACTTAGTACAACGATAAACGTATTTTAGTGCTTATTTTCGTTTAATGTATTCTCACAGAGATCATATCTCGCAATATTGTATCCCTTTAAGGCGGCGAGCTGGCAGAGACGTTAGCACGCCGGGCGAAATGCTTAGCGATATTTCGTCTGTCGTTACGTTCTGAGTTCAAATTCCACCGAGGTCGGCTTTGCCTTTTATCCTTTCGGGGTCGATAAATTAAGTACCAGTGGCGCACTGAGGTCGATCTAATCGACTGGCCCCCTCCCCAAAAATTTCGGGCCCTGTGCCTAGAGTAGGAAAGAATATTGTATTCCTTGAGAAATACCGAACATAACTTCAAGATGCTTTTATTGTTCGAAATATATTCCATAGATTGAAAATATTGACACTGTAATAATCGTATCATTTTTAATAATATCCAAAGGCTCATATTTACATCTATATTTTTATTGCTGTTTAGTCCAATGGTCAAGGCATTTCGACACTGACCATTCAATTTTTGTTTGCAAGGTGCCGTGTATCTAGGACTAACATTATTCAATACTTCATCGCTTTTTAATCGAAGAGATCAGTCATATGTGGTTTGAGAGAGCCTTAACCACTATTTTTTAGACATCGAGTAGAGGCTTGTTTTTCTGACTATCATCGTGTTAGATATAGAGTCAGATTTATAAGTTAGCTTGTCTAACACTTTTCTTGAAAGCCTAAAAAGGTTATACAAAAACCTCGTTATATACATTCGAAAGTAGTAGAATGTACATAAGCGGTAGAAAATGTTGTATAGAAAATATGTATAGTTGGAATATGTTGACTGACTTAGCAAGCAAAATCATAACAAATGAAGGAATTGTCTGGAAGATGCAAATGATAGTAGGAAGTCTAATGAAAGAGTGATAGGTAAGCAGAACATAAGCCATTTCAGCAGAACTCACGTAATGAAAATCAGACAAGAAGATACATAATTTATAAGTCTTGTACAGTTTCAACAAACTCACATTAAATATAATATCTCTTTTGTGTGAGGGAAAATTTATTCTTTATTGCATCAGGATACAATCTTCTTCTTCTTCTTCTTCTTCTTCTTCTTCTTCTTCTTCTTCTTCTTCTTCTTCTTCTTCTTCTTCTTCTTCTTCTTCTTCTTCTTCTTCTTCTTCTTCTTCTTCTTCTTCTTCTTTTGTGTGAGGGAAAATTTATTCTTTATTGCATCAGGATACAATCTTCTTCTTCTTCTTCTTCTTCTTCTTCTTCTTCTTCTTCTTCTTCTTCTTCTTCTTCTTCTTCTTCTCATTATTATTATTAGTATTATTGTTATTATTATTATTATCTTAAGCAGTTAGCTGGAAAAATCTTTAGCATGCTAGAGAAAATGCTACTGGTATTTTGCCTGTCGTTTACGTTCTTAGTTCAAGTACAGCTAAGGTCGGCTTCACCTTCTATCGTTTTGGGTCGATAAAAGAAGTACGAGTTGAACCCTGGAGTCGACTTACTCTCAGCCCTTGTACCTAAAGTAGAAGGATTATTATTATTTGCCTCAGATGGTTTGGTGGGAGACGCAATCCAATTCGCATTAGACGTTCTTCACCTCATGCGTTACATCAGGACTGGGTAAAAATAAGGTATCGGTTGGGCTCTGATAAATTTGGATCAGTGAAAAGCCTTCGATAGGGTCGACCATCGCAACATGTCCGAAAGTTGGCCGGTTTCAGACACGTTTGCGTAGATGGATCGCAGCAATACACGGTGTCGCTTACCTCTCGGAAACATTTCAGATCGTCTAAGAGTAAAAGACGGACTGCATCAAATATTCTGCTCAATACCACAGGTTTGCTTGTCAGTTGTTTGACCGTAACCAGTTGAGCATGTCCTTTAGTGGCTGACGATATGTGCATCTCTGATCACAAGCAGTATGGTGTGGCGGGCATCATAGCCATATATTGAGAGGAATTCTTTCGAGTTTGAATAATTCACCTCTGGAAACATTCTTAAACAACCCTTATTCAGAGACCTTTTGAGCAGAATGGGATACTCGACCTGAAGAAAATTTTAACTGGGCCCCACCTGCAACGTCATGCGCTGTTCATCTGGATATGAGATTACCATGCCACGTACATATGGTTGTGATGCATGTGCCTGGTGTACCCTTATCGGGTGGGTAGTCGTGATGGGTATACTCGGCTTCGTATGTTTTACGCCAGTGTCACTTTAATGCCATGCACTGCTCCCTCACTTAGTGATAATAATTATTATTATACTTTCTACATAGACTTTGAACTTATACTCCACACGC